>NW_027616967.1:0-165000 GCF_964187855.1 Myxine glutinosa
AAAACACTTTTTGCACTTGTGATAGTGTTGAAAAACCACTTTTCGTACTTGTGTTAATGTTGAAAAACCACTTTTCGCACTTGTGTTGGTGCAGGGAACCACTTTTGCACTTGTATTAGTGTGGAAAAAAAACACTTTTCGCACTTGTGTTAGTGTTGAAAAACCACTTTTTCGCACTTGTGTTAGTGTTGAAAAACCACTTTTCGCACTTGTGTTGGTGCAGGAAACCACTTTTGCACTTATATTAGTGTGGAAAAACCACTTTTCGCACTTGTGTTAGTGTTGAAAAACCACTTTTCGCTCTTGCGTTAGTGTTGAAAAACCACTTTCACACTTGTGTTGGTGCAGGACACCACTTTTGCAATTGTATTAGTGTGGAAAAAACACTTTTTTGCACTTTGTGATAGTGTTGAAAAACACATTATTCGCACTTGTGTTAGTGTTGAAAAACCACTTTTCGCATTTGTGTTAGTGTTGAAAAACCACTTTTCGCACTTGTGTTGTGCAGGAAACCACTTTTGCACTTGTATTAGTGTGGAAAAACCACTTTTTGCACTTGTGTTAGTGTTGAAAAACCACTTTTTGCACTTGTGTTAGTGTTGAAAAACCACTTTTCGCACTTGTGTTGGTGCAGGAAACCACTTTTGCACTTGTATTAGTGTGGAAAAAACACTTTTTGCACTTGTGATAGTGTTGAAAAACCACTTTTCGCACTTGTGGTAGTGTTGAAAAACCACTTTTCGCACTTGTGTTGGTGCAGGAAACCACTTTTTGCACTTGTATTAGTGTGGAAAAAACACTTTTCCGCACTTGTGTTAGTGTTGAAAAACCACTTTTCCGCACTTGTGTTTAGTGTGAAAAAACCACTTTTCCGCACTTGTGTTAGTGTTGAAAAAACCACTTTTCGCACTTGTGTTGGTGCAGGAAACTTCTTTTGCACTTGTATTAGTGTGGAAAAAACACTTTTTTGCACTTGTGATAGTGTTGAAAAACCACGTTTCGCATTTGTGTTAGTGTTGAAAAACCACTTTTCGCACTTGTGTTAGTGTTGAAAAACCACTTTTCGCACTTGTGTTGGTGCAGGAAACCACTTTTGCACTTGTATTAGTGTGGAAAAAACACTTTTTGCACTTGTGATAGTGTTGAAAAACCACTTTTCGCATTGGTGTTGGTGCAGGAAACCACTTTTGCACTTGTACTAGTGTGGAAAAAACACTTTTTGCACACTTTTGATAGTGTTGAAAAACCACTTTTCGCACTTGTGTTAGTGTTGAAAAACCACTTTTCGCACTTGTGTTGGTGCAGGAAACCACTTTTGCACTTGTATTAGTGTGGGAAAAACACTTTTCGCACTTGTGTTAGTGTTGAAAAACCACTTTTTGCACTTGTGTTAGTGTTGAAAAACCACTTTTCGCACTTGTGTTGGTGCAGGAAACCACTTTTGCACTTGTATTAGTGTGGAAAAAACACTTTTTGTACTTGTGATAGTGTTGAAAAAACCACTTTTCGCACTTGTGTTAGTGTTGAAAAAACCACTTTTCACACTTGTGCTGGTGCAGGAAACCACTTTTGCACTTGTATTAGTGTGGAAAAACCACTTTTCGCACTTGTGTTAGTGTTGAAAAACCACTTTTCGCACTTGTGTTAGTGTTGAAAAACCACTTTTCGCACTTGTGTTGGTGCAGGAAACACTCTATTTGCACTTGTATTAGTGTGGAAAAAACACTTTTTGCACTTGTGATAGTGTTGAAAAACCACTTTTCGCACTGGTGTTGGTGCAGGAAACCACTTTTGCACTTGTACTAGTGTGGAAAAAACACTTTTTGCACTTTTGATAGTGTTGAAAAACCACTTTTCGCACTTGTGTAGTGTTGAAAAACCACTTTTCGCACTTGTGTTGGTGCAGGAAACCACTTTTGCACCTTGTATTAGTCTGGAAAAAAACACTTTTGTACTTGTGATAGTGTTGAAAAACCACTTTTCACACTTGTGTAGTGTTGAAAAACCACTTTTCACACTTGTGTTGGTGCAGGAACCACTTTTGCACTTGTATTAGTGTGGAAAAAACCAACTTTTCGCACTTGTGTTAGTGTTGAAAAACCACTTTTCGCACTTGTGTTGGTGCAGGAAACCACTTTTCGCACTTGTGTTGGTGCAGGAAACCACTTTTCGCACTTGTGTTGGTGCAGGAAACCACTTTTACACTTGTATTAGTGTGGAAAAAACACTTTTTGCACTTGTGATAGTGTTGAAAAACCACTTTTCGCACTTGTGTTAGTATTGAAAAAACCACTTTTCACACTTGTGTTGGTGCAGGAAATCACTTTTGCACTTGTATTAGTGTGGAAAAAACACTTTTCGCACTTGTGTTAGTGTTGAAAAACCATGTTTTCCACTTGTGTTAGTGTTGAAAAACCACATTTCGCACATTGTGTTGGTGCAGGAAACCACTTTTGCACTTGTATTAGTGTGGAAAAAACACTTTTTGCACTTGTGATAGTGTTGAAAAACCACTTTTCGCACTTGTGGTAGTGTTGAAAAACCACTTTTCGCACTTAGGTTAGTGTTAAAAAACCACTTTTCGCACTTGTGTTGGTGCAGGAAAACCACTTTTGCACTTGTATTAGTGTGGGAAAACCACTTTTCGCACATGTGTTAGTGTTGAAAAACCACTTTTCGCACTTGTGTTAGTGTTGAGAAAAACCACTTTTCGCACTTGTGTTGGTGCAGGAAACCACTTTTGCACTTGTATTCGTGTGGCAAAACCACTTTTTGCACTTGTGATAGTGTTGAAAAACCACTTTTCGCACTGGTGTTAGTGTTGAAAAACCCACTTCTTCGCAATTGTTTTGGTGCAGGAAACCACTTTTGCACTTGTATTAGTGTGGAAAAACCACTTTTCGCACTTGTGTTAGTGTTGAAAAACACTTTTCGCACTTGTGTTTAGGTGTTGAAAAACCACTTTTCACACTGTGTTGGTGCAGGAAACCACTTTTGCACTTGTATTAGTGTGGAAAAAACACTTTTTGCACTTGTGATAGTGTTGAAAAACCACTTTTCGCACTTGTGTTAGTGTTGAAAAAACCACTTTTCGCACTTGTGTTAGTGTTGAAAAACCACTTTTCGCACTTGGGTTGGTGCAGGAAACCACTTTTGCACTTGTATTAGTATGGAAAAAAACACTTTTCGCACTTGTGTTAGTGTTGAAAAACCACTTTTCGCACTTGTGTTGGTGCAGGAAACCACTTTTTGCACTTGTATTAGTGTGGAAAAACCACTTTTCGCACTTGTGTTAGTGTTGAAAAACCACTTTTCGCTCTTGCGTTAGTGTTGAAAAACCACTTTTCACACTTGTGTTGGTGCAGGAAACCACTTTTGCACTTGTATTAGTGTGGAAAAAACACTTTTTGCACTTGTGATAGTGTTGAAAAACCACTTTTCGCACTTGTGTTAGTGTTGAAAAACCACTTTTCGCACTTGTGTTGGTGCAGGAAACCACTTTTGCACTTGTATTAGTGTGGAAAAACCACTTTTTGCACTCGTGTTAGTGTTGAAAAACCACTTTTTGCACTTGTGTTAGTGTTGAAAAACCACTTTTCGCACTTGTGTTGGTGCAGGAAACCACTTTTGCACTTGTATTAGTGTGGAAAAAACACTTTTTGCACTTGTGATAGTGTTGAAAAACCACTTTTCACACTGGTGTTAGTGTTGAAAAACCACTTTTCGCACTTGTGTTGGTGCAGGAACCACTTTTGCACTTGTATTAGTGTGGAAAAACCACTTTTCGCACTTGTGTTAGTGTTGAAAAACCACTTTTTCGCACTTGTGTTAGTGTTGAAAAACCACTTTTCGCACTTGTGTTGGTGCAGGAAACCACTTTTGCACTTGTATTAGTGTGGAAAAAACACTTTTTGCACTTGTGATAGTGTTGAAAAACCACTTTTCGCACTTGTGTTAGTGTTGAAAAACCACTTTTCGCACTTGTGTTAGTGTTGAAAAACCACTTTTCGCACTTGGGTTGGTGCAGGAAACCACTTTTGCACTTGTATTAGTATGGAAAAAACACTTTTCGCACTTGTGTTAGTGTTGAAAAACCACTTTTCGCACTTGTGTTAGTGTTGAAAAACCACTTTTCACACTTGTGTTAGTGTTGAAAAACCACTTTTCGCACTTGTGTTGGTGCAGGAAACCACTTTTGCACTTGTATTAGTGTGGAAAAAAACACTTTTTGCACTTGTGATAGTGTTGAAAAACCACTTTTCGCACTTGTGTTAGTGTTGAAAAACCACTTTTTGCACTTGTGTTGGTGCAGGAAACCACTTTGCACTTGTATTAGTGTGGAAAAACACTTTTTGCACTTGTGATAGTGTTGAAAAACCACTTTTCGCACTTGTGTTAGTGTTGAAAAACCACTTTTCGCACTTGTGTTGGTGCAGGAAACCACTTTTGCACTTGTATTAGTGTGGAAAAACCACTTTTTGCACTCGTGTTAGTGTTGAAAAACCACTTTTTGCACTTGTGTTAGTGTTGAAAAACCACTTTTCGCACTTGTGTTGGTGCAGGAAACCACTTTTGCACTTGTATTAGTGTGGAAAAAACACTTTTTGCACTTGTGATAGTGTTGAAAAACCACTTTTCGCACTGGTGTTAGTGTTGAAAAACCACTTTTCGCACTTGTGTTGGTGCAGGAAACCACTTTTGCACTTGTATTAGTGTGGAAAAACCACTTTTCGCACTTGTGTTAGTGTTGAAAAACCACTTTTCGCACTTGTGTTAGTGTTGAAAAACCACTTTTCGCACTTGTGTTGGTGCAGGAAACCACTTTTGCACTTGTATTAGTGTGGAAAAAACACTTTTTGCACTTGTGATAGTGTTGAAAAACCACTTTTCGCACTTGTGTTAGTGTTGAAAAACCACTTTTCGCACTTGTGTTAGTGTTGAAAAACCACTTTTCGCACTTGGGTTGGTGCAGGAAACCACTTTTGCACTTGTATTAGTATGGAAAAAACACTTTTCGCACTTGTGTTAGTGTTGAAAAACCACTTTTCGCACTTGTGTTAGTGTTGAAAAACCACTTTTCACACTTGTGTTAGTGTTGAAAAACCACTTTTCGCACTTGTGTTGGTGCAGGAAACCACTTTTGCACTTGTATTAGTGTGGAAAAAACACTTTTTGCACTTGTGATAGTGTTGAAAAACCACTTTTCGCACTTGTGTTAGTGTTGAAAAACCACTTTTTGCACTTGTGTTGGTGCAGGAAACCACTTTTGCACTTGTATTAGTGTGGAAAAACACTTTTTGCACTTGTGATAGTGTTGAAAAACCACTTTTCGTACTTGTGTTAATGTTGAAAAACCACTTTTCGCACTTGTGTTGGTGCAGGGAACCACTTTTGCACTTGTATTAGTGTGGAAAAAACACTTTTCGCACTTGTGTTAGTGTTGAAAAACCACTTTTTCGCACTTGTGTTAGTGTTGAAAAACCACTTTTCGCACTTGTGTTGGTGCAGGAAACCACTTTTGCACTTATATTAGTGTGGAAAAACCACTTTTCGCACTTGTGTTAGTGTTGAAAAACCACTTTTCGCTCTTGCGTTAGTGTTGAAAAACCACTTTTCACACTTGTGTTGGTGCAGGACACCACTTTTGCAATTGTATTAGTGTGGAAAAAACACTTTTTGCACTTGTGATAGTGTTGAAAAACCACTTTTCGCACTTGTGTTAGTGTTGAAAAACCACTTTTCGCATTTGTGTTAGTGTTGAAAAACCACTTTTCGCACTTGTGTTGGTGCAGGAAACCACTTTTGCACTTGTATTAGTGTGGAAAAACCACTTTTTGCACTTGTGTTAGTGTTGAAAAACCACTTTTTGCACTTGTGATAGTGTTGAAAAACCACTTTTCGCACTTGTGGTAGTGTTGAAAAACCACTTTTCGCACTTGTGTTGGTGCAGGAAACCACTTTTGCACTTGTATTAGTGTGGAAAAAACACTTTTCGCACTTGTGTTAGTGTTGAAAAACCACTTTTCGCACTTGTGTTAGTGTTGAAAAACCACTTTTCGCACTTGTGTTAGTGTTGAAAAACCACTTTTCGCACTTGTGTTGGTGCAGGAAACTACTTTTGCACTTGTATTAGTGTGGAAAAAACACTTTTTGCACTTGTGATAGTGTTGAAAAACCACGTTTCGCATTTGTGTTAGTGTTGAAAAACCACTTTTCGCACTTGTGTTAGTGTTGAAAAACCACTTTTCGCACTTGTGTTGGTGCAGGAAACCACTTTTGCACTTGTATTAGTGTGGAAAAAACACTTTTTGCACTTGTGATAGTGTTGAAAAACCACTTTTCGCATTGGTGTTGGTGCAGGAAACCACTTTTGCACTTGTACTAGTGTGGAAAAAACACTTTTTGCACTTGTGATAGTGTTGAAAAACCACTTTTCGCACTTGTGTTAATGTTGAAAAACCACTTTTCGCACTTGTGTTGGTGCAGGGAACCACTTTTGCACTTGTATTAGTGTGGAAAAAACACTTTTCGCACTTGTGTTAGTGTTGAAAAACCACTTTTTCGCACTTGTGTTAGTGTTGAAAAACCACTTTTCGCACTTGTGTTGGTGCAGGAAACCACTTTTGCACTTGTATTAGTGTGGAAAAACCACTTTTCGCACTTGTGTTAGTGTTGAAAAACCACTTTTCGCTCTTGCGTTAGTGTTGAAAAACCACTTTTCACACTTGTGTTGGTGCAGGAAACCACTTTTGCACTTGTATTAGTGTGGAAAAAACACTTTTTGCACTTGTGATAGTGTTGAAAAACCACTTTTCGCACTTGTGTTATTGTTGAAAAACCACTTTTCGCACTTGTGTTGGTGCAGGAAACCACTTTTGCACTTGTATTAGTGTGGAAAAACCACTTTTTGCACTCGTGTTAGTGTTGAAAAACCACTTTTTGCACTTGTGTTAGTGTTGAAAAACCACTTTTCGCACTTGTGTTGGTGCAGGAAACCACTTTTGCACTTGTATTAGTGTGGAAAAAACACTTTTTGCACTTGTGATAGTGTTGAAAAACCACTTTTCACACTGGTGTTAGTGTTGAAAAACCACTTTTCGCACTTGTGTTGGTGCAGGAAACCACTTTTGCACTTGTATTAGTGTGGAAAAACCACTTTTCGCACTTGTGTTAGTGTTGAAAAACCACTTTTCGCACTTGTGTTAGTGTTGAAAAACCACTTTTCGCACTTGTGTTGGTGCAGGAAACCACTTTTGCACTTGTATTAGTGTGGAAAAAACACTTTTTGCACTTGTGATAGTGTTGAAAAACCACTTTTCGCACTTGTGTTAGTGTTGAAAAACCACTTTTCGCACTTGTGTTAGTGTTGAAAAACCACTTTTCGCACTTGGGTTGGTGCAGGAAACCACTTTTGCACTTGTATTAGTATGGAAAAAACACTTTTCGCACTTGTGTTAGTGTTGAAAAACCACTTTTCGCACTTCTGTTAGTGTTGAAAAACCACTTTTCACACTTGTGTTGGTGTTGAAAAACCACTTTTCGCACTTGTGTTGGTGCAGGAAACCACTTTTGCACTTGTATTAGTGTGGAAAAAACACTTTTTGCACTTGTGATAGTGTTGAAAAACCACTTTTCGCACTTGTGTTAGTGTTGAAAAACCACTTTTTGCACTTGTGTTGGTGCAGGAAACCACTTTTGCACTTGTATTAGTGTGGAAAAACACTTTTTGCACTTGTGATAGTGTTGAAAAACCACTTTTCGTACTTGTGTTAATGTTGAAAAACCACTTTTCGCACTTGTGTTGGTGCAGGGAACCACTTTTGCACTTGTATTAGTGTGGAAAAAACACTTTTCGCACTTGTGTTAGTGTTGAAAAACCACTTTTTCGCACTTGTGTTAGTGTTGAAAAACCACTTTTCGCACTTGTGTTGGTGCAGGAAACCACTTTTGCACTTATATTAGTGTGGAAAAACCACTTTTCGCACTTGTGTTAGTGTTGAAAAACCACTTTTCGCTCTTGCGTTAGTGTTGAAAAACCACTTTTCACACTTGTGTTGGTGCAGGACACCACTTTTGCAATTGTATTAGTGTGGAAAAAACACTTTTTGCACTTGTGATAGTGTTGAAAAACCACTTTTCGCACTTGTGTTAGTGTTGAAAAACCACTTTTCGCATTTGTGTTAGTGTTGAAAAACCACTTTTCGCACTTGTGTTGGTGCAGGAAACCACTTTTGCACTTGTATTAGTGTGGAAAAACCACTTTTTGCACTTGTGTTAGTGTTGAAAAACCACTTTTTGCACTTGTGTTAGTGTTGAAAAACCACTTTTCGCACTTGTGTTGGTGCAGGAAACCACTTTTGCACTTGTATTAGTGTGGAAAAAAACACTTTTTGCACTTGTGATAGTGTTGAAAAACCACTTTTCGCACTTGTGGTAGTGTTGAAAAACCACTTTTCCGCACTTGTGTTGGTGCAGGAAACCACTTTGCACTTGTATTAGTGTGGAAAAAACACTTTTCCGCACTTGTGTTAGTGTTGAAAAAACCACTTTTCGCACTTGTGTTAGTGTTGAAAAAACCACTTTTCGCACTTGTGTTAGTGTTGAAAAACCACTTTTCGCACTTGTGTTGGTGCAGGAAACTTCTTTTGCACTTGTATTAGTGTGGAAAAAACACTTTTTGCACTTGTGATAGTGTTGAAAAACCACGTTTCGCATTTGTGTTAGTGTTGAAAAACCACTTTTCGCACTTGTGTTAGTGTTGAAAAACCACTTTTCGCACTTGTGTTGGTGCAGGAAACCACTTTTGCACTTGTATTAGTGTGGAAAAAACACTTTTTGCACTTGTGATAGTGTTGAAAAACCACTTTTCGCATTGGTGTTGGTGCAGGAAACCACTTTTGCACTTGTACTAGTGTGGAAAAAACACTTTTTGCACTTTTGATAGTGTTGAAAAACCACTTTTCGCACTTGTGTTAGTGTTGAAAAACCACTTTTCGCACTTGTGTTGGTGCAGGAAACCACTTTTGCACTTGTATTAGTGTGGGAAAAACACTTTTCGCACTTGTGTTAGTGTTGAAAAACCACTTTTTGCACTTGTGTTAGTGTTGAAAAACCACTTTTCGCACTTGTGTTGGTGCAGGAAACCACTTTTGCACTTGTATTAGTGTGGAAAAAACACTTTTTGTACTTGTGATAGTGTTGAAAAACCACTTTTCGCACTTGTGTTAGTGTTGAAAAACCACTTTTCACACTTGTGCTGGTGCAGGAAACCACTTTTGCACTTGTATTAGTGTGGAAAAACCACTTTTCGCACTTGTGTTAGTGTTGAAAAACCACTTTTCGCACTTGTGTTAGTGTTGAAAAACCACTTTTCGCACTTGTGTTGGTGCAGGAAACCACTTTTGCACTTGTATTAGTGTGGAAAAAACACTTTTTGCACTTGTGATAGTGTTGAAAAACCACTTTTCGCACTGGTGTTGGTGCAGGAAACCACTTTTGCACTTGTACTAGTGTGGAAAAAACACTTTTTGCACTTTTGATAGTGTTGAAAAACCACTTTTCGCACTTGTGTTAGTGTTGAAAAACCACTTTTCGCACTTGTGTTGGTGCAGGAAACCACTTTTGCACTTGTATTAGTCTGGAAAAAACACTTTTTGTACTTGTGATAGTGTTGAAAAACCACTTTTCACACTTGTGTTAGTGTTGAAAAACCACTTTTCACACTTGTGTTGGTGCAGGAAACCACTTTTGCACTTGTATTAGTGTGGAAAAACCACTTTTCGCACTTGTGTTAGTGTTGAAAAACCACTTTTCGCACTTGTGTTGGTGCAGGAAACCACTTTTCGCACTTGTGTTGGTGCAGGAAACCACTTTTCGCACTTGTGTTGGTGCAGGAAACCACTTTTACACTTGTATTAGTGTGGAAAAAACACTTTTTGCACTTGTGATAGTGTTGAAAAACCACTTTTCGCACTTGTGTTAGTATTGAAAAACCACTTTTCACACTTGTGTTGGTGCAGGAAATCACTTTTGCACTTGTATTAGTGTGGAAAAAACACTTTTCGCACTTGTGTTAGTGTTGAAAAACCATGTTTTCCACTTGTGTTAGTGTTGAAAAACCACATTTCGCACTTGTGTTGGTGCAGGAAACCACTTTTGCACTTGTATTAGTGTGGAAAAAACACTTTTTGCACTTGTGATAGTGTTGAAAAACCACTTTTCGCACTTGTGGTAGTGTTGAAAAACCACTTTTCGCACTTAGGTTAGTGTTAAAAAACCACTTTTCGCACTTGTGTTGGTGCAGGAAACCACTTTTGCACTTGTATTAGTGTGGGAAAACCACTTTTCGCACATGTGTTAGTGTTGAAAAACCACTTTTCGCACTTGTGTTAGTGTTGAAAAACCACTTTTCGCACTTGTGTTGGTGCAGGAAACCACTTTTGCACTTGTATTCGTGTGGCAAAACCACTTTTTGCACTTGTGATAGTGTTGAAAAACCACTTTTCGCACTGGTGTTAGTGTTGAAAAACCACTTTTCGCAATTGTTTTGGTGCAGGAAACCACTTTTGCACTTGTATTAGTGTGGAAAAACCACTTTTCGCACTTGTGTTAGTGTTGAAAAACCACTTTTCGCACTTGTGTTAGTGTTGAAAAACCACTTTTCGCACTTGTGTTGGTGCAGGAAACCACTTTTGCACTTGTATTAGTGTGGAAAAAACACTTTTTGCACTTGTGATAGTGTTGAAAAACCACTTTTCGCACTTGTGTTAGTGTTGAAAAACCACTTTTCGCACTTGTGTTAGTGTTGAAAAACCACTTTTCGCACTTGGGTTGGTGCAGGAAACCACTTTTGCACTTGTATTAGTATGGAAAAAACACTTTTCGCACTTGTGTTAGTGTTGAAAAACCACTTTTCGCACTTGTGTTGGTGCAGGAAACCACTTTTGCACTTGTATTAGTGTGGAAAAACCACTTTTCGCACTTGTGTTAGTGTTGAAAAACCACTTTTCGCTCTTGCGTTAGTGTTGAAAAACCACTTTTCACACTTGTGTTGGTGCAGGAAACCACTTTTGCACTTGTATTAGTGTGGAAAAAACACTTTTTGCACTTGTGATAGTGTTGAAAAACCACTTTTCGCACTTGTGTTAGTGTTGAAAAACCACTTTTCGCACTTGTGTTGGTGCAGGAAACCACTTTTGCACTTGTATTAGTGTGGAAAAAACCACTTTTTGCACTCGTGTTAGTGTTGAAAAACCACTTTTTGCACTTGTGTTAGTGTTGAAAAACCACTTTTCGCACTTGTGTTGGTGCAGGAAACCACTTTTGCACTTGTATTAGTGTGGAAAAAACACTTTTTGCACTTGTGATAGTGTTGAAAAACCACTTTTCACACTGGTGTTAGTGTGAAAAACCACTTTTCGCACTTGTGTTGGTGCAGGAAACCACTTTTGCACTTGTATTAGTGTGGAAAAACCACTTTTCGCACTTGTGTTAGTGTTGAAAAAACCACTTTTCGCACTTGTGTTAGTGTTGAAAAACCACTTTTCGCACTTGTGTTGGTGCAGGAAACCACTTTTGCACTTGTATTAGTGTGGAAAAAACACTTTTTGCACTTGTGATAGTGTTGAAAAACCACTTTTCGCACTTGTGTTAGTGTTGAAAAACCACTTTTCGCACTTGTGTTAGTGTTGAAAAACCACTTTTCGCACTTGGGTTGGTGCAGGAAACCACTTTTGCACTTGTATTAGTATGGAAAAAACACTTTTCGCACTTGTGTTAGTGTTGAAAAACCACTTTTCGCACTTGTGTTAGTGTTGAAAAACCACTTTTCACACTTGTGTTAGTGTTGAAAAACCACTTTTCGCACTTGTGTTGGTGCAGGAAACCACTTTTGCACTTGTATTAGTGTGGAAAAAACACTTTTTGCACTTGTGATAGTGTTGAAAAACCACTTTTCGCACTTGTGTTAGTGTTGAAAAACCACTTTTTGCACTTGTGTTGGTGCAGGAAACCACTTTTGCACTTGTATTAGTGTGGAAAAACACTTTTTGCACTTGTGATAGTGTTGAAAAACCACTTTTCGTACTTGTGTTAATGTTGAAAAACCACTTTTCGCACTTGTGTTGGTGCAGGGAACCACTTTTGCACTTGTATTAGTGTGAAAAAAACACTTTTCGCACTTGTGTTAGTGTTGAAAAACCACTTTTTCGCACTTGTGTTAGTGTTGAAAAACCACTTTTCGCACTTGTGTTGGTGCAGGAAACCACTTTTGCACTTATATTAGTGTGGAAAAACCACTTTTCGCACTTGTGTTAGTGTTGAAAAACCACTTTTTCGCTCTTGCGTTAGTGTTGAAAAACCACTTTTCACACTTGTGTTGGTGCAGGACACCACTTTTGCAATTGTATTAGTGTGGAAAAAACACTTTTTGCACTTGTGATAGTGTTGAAAAACCACTTTTCGCACTTGTGTTAGTGTTGAAAAAACCACTTTTCGCATTGTGTTAGTGTTGAAAAACCACTTTTTGCACTTGTGTTGGTGCAGGAAACCACTTTTGCACTTGTATTAGTGTGGAAAAACCACTTTTTGCACTTGTGTTAGTGTTGAAAAACCACTTTTTGCACTTGTGTTAGTGTTGAAAAACCACTTTTCGCACTTGTGTTGGTGCAGGAAACCACTTTTGCACTTGTATTAGTGTGGAAAAAACACTTTTTGCACTTGTGATAGTGTTGAAAAACCACTTTTCGCACTTGTGGTAGTGTTGAAAAACCACTTTTCGCACTTGTGTTGGTGCAGGAAACCACTTTTGCACTTGTATTAGTGTGGAAAAAACACTTTTCGCACTTGTGTTAGTGTTGAAAAACCACTTTTCGCACTTGTGTTAGTGTTGAAAAACCACTTTTCGCACTTGTGTTAGTGTTGAAAAACCACTTTTCGCACTTGTGTTGGTGCAGGAAACTACTTTTGCACTTGTATTAGTGTGGAAAAAACACTTTTTGCACTTGTGATAGTGTTGAAAAACCACGTTTCGCATTTGTGTTAGTGTTGAAAAACCACTTTTCGCACTTGTGTTAGTGTTGAAAAACCACTTTTCGCACTTGTGTTGGTGCAGGAAACCACTTTTGCACTTGTATTAGTGTGGAAAAAACACTTTTTGCACTTGTGATAGTGTTGAAAAACCACTTTTCGCATTGGTGTTGGTGCAGGAAACCACTTTTGCACTTGTACTAGTGTGGAAAAAACACTTTTTGCACTTTTGATAGTGTTGAAAAACCACTTTTCGCACTTGTGTTAGTGTTGAAAAACCACTTTTCGCACTTGTGTTGGTGCAGGAAACCACTTTTGCACTTGTATTAGTGTGGGAAAAACACTTTTCGCACTTGTGTTAGTGTTGAAAAACCACTTTTTGCACTTGTGTTAGTGTTGAAAAACCACTTTTCGCACTTGTGTTGGTGCAGGAAACCACTTTTGCACTTGTATTAGTGTGGAAAAAACACTTTTTGTACTTGTGATAGTGTTGAAAAACCACTTTTCGCACTTGTGTTAGTGTTGAAAAACCACTTTTCACACTTGTGCTGGTGCAGGAAACCACTTTTGCACTTGTATTAGTGTGGAAAAACCACTTTTCGCACTTGTGTTAGTGTTGAAAAACCACTTTTCGCACTTGTGTTAGTGTTGAAAAACCACTTTTCGCACTTGTGTTGGTGCAGGAAACCACTTTTGCACTTGTATTAGTGTGGAAAAAACACTTTTTGCACTTGTGATAGTGTTGAAAAACCACTTTTCGCACTGGTGTTGGTGCAGGAAACCACTTTTGCACTTGTACTAGTGTGGAAAAAACACTTTTTGCACTTTTGATAGTGTTGAAAAACCACTTTTCGCACTTGTGTTCGTGTTGAAAAACCACTTTTCGCACTTGTGTTGGTGCAGGAAACCACTTTTGCACTTGTATTTGTGTGGAAAAAACACTTTTCGCACTTGTGTTAGTGTTGAAAAACCACTTTTTGCACTTGTGTTAGTGTTGAAAAACCACTTTTCGCACTGGTGTTGGTGCAGGAAACCACTTTTGCACTTGTACTAGTGTGGAAAAAACACTTTTGCACTTTTGATAGTGTTGAAAAACCACTTTTCGCACTTGTGTTAGTGTTGAAAAACCACTTTTCGCACTTGTGTTGGTGCAGGAAACCACTTTTGCACTTGTATTAGTCTGGAAAAAACACTTTTTGTACTTGTGATAGTGTTGAAAAACCACTTTTCACACTTGTGTTAGTGTTGAAAAACCACTTTTCACACTTGTGTTGGTGCAGGAAACCACTTTTGCACTTGTATTAGTGTGGAAAAACCACTTTTCGCACTTGTGTTAGTGTTGAAAAACCACTTTTCGCACTTGTGTTGGTGCAGGAAACCACTTTTCGCACTTGTGTTGGTGCAGGAAACCACTTTTCGCACTTGTGTTGGTGCAGGAAACCACTTTTACACTTGTATTAGTGTGGAAAAAACACTTTTTGCACTTGTGATAGTGTTGAAAAACCACTTTTCGCACTTGTGTTAGTATTGAAAAACCACTTTTCACACTTGTGTTGGTGCAGGAAATCACTTTTGCACTTGTATTAGTGTGGAAAAAACACTTTTCGCACTTGTGTTAGTGTTGAAAAACCATGTTTTCCACTTGTGTTAGTGTTGAAAAACCACATTTCGCACTTGTGTTGGTGCAGGAAACCACTTTTGCACTTGTATTAGTGTGGAAAAAACACTTTTTGCACTTGTGATAGTGTTGAAAAACCACTTTTCGCACTTGTGGTAGTGTTGAAAAACCACTTTTCGCACTTAGGTTAGTGTTAAAAAACCACTTTTCGCACTTGTGTTGGTGCAGGAAACCACTTTTGCACTTGTATTAGTGTGGGAAAACCACTTTTCGCACATGTGTTAGTGTTGAAAAACCACTTTTCGCACTTGTGTTAGTGTTGAAAAACCACTTTTCGCACTTGTGTTGGTGCAGGAAACCACTTTTGCACTTGTATTCGTGTGGCAAAACCACTTTTTGCACTTGTGATAGTGTTGAAAAACCACTTTTCGCACTGGTGTTAGTGTTGAAAAACCACTTTTCGCAATTGTTTTGGTGCAGGAAACCACTTTTGCACTTGTATTAGTGTGGAAAAACCACTTTTCGCACTTGTGTTAGTGTTGAAAAACCACTTTTCGCACTTGTGTTAGTGTTGAAAAACCACTTTTCGCACTTGTGTTGGTGCAGGAAACCACTTTTGCACTTGTATTAGTGTGGAAAAAACACTTTTTGCACTTGTGATAGTGTTGAAAAACCACTTTTCGCACTTGTGTTAGTGTTGAAAAACCACTTTTCGCACTTGTGTTAGTGTTGAAAAACCACTTTTCGCACTTGGGTTGGTGCAGGAAACCACTTTTGCACTTGTATTAGTATGGAAAAAACACTTTTCGCACTTGTGTTAGTGTTGAAAAACCACTTTTCGCACTTGTGTTAGTGTTGAAAAACCACTTTTCACACTTGTGTTAGTGTTGAAAAACCACTTTTCGCACTTGTGTTGGTGCAGGAAACTACTTTTGCACTTGTATTAGTGTGGAAAAAACACTTTTTGCACTTGTGATAGTGTTGAAAAACCACGTTTCGCATTTGTGTTAGTGTTGAAAAACCACTTTTCGCACTTGTGTTAGTGTTGAAAAACCACTTTTCGCACTTGTGTTGGTGCAGGAAACCACTTTTGCACTTGTATTAGTGTGGAAAAAACACTTTTTGCACTTGTGATAGTGTTGAAAAACCACTTTTCGCATTGGTGTTGGTGCAGGAAACCACTTTTGCACTTGTACTAGTGTGGAAAAAACACTTTTTGCACTTTTGATAGTGTTGAAAAACCACTTTTCGCACTTGTGTTAGTGTTGAAAAACCACTTTTCGCACTTGTGTTGGTGCAGGAAACCACTTTTGCACTTGTATTAGTGTGGGAAAAACACTTTTCGCACTTGTGTTAGTGTTGAAAAACCACTTTTTGCACTTGTGTTAGTGTTGAAAAACCACTTTTCGCACTTGTGTTGGTGCAGGAAACCACTTTTGCACTTGTATTAGTGTGGAAAAAACACTTTTTGTACTTGTGATAGTGTTGAAAAACCACTTTTTGCACTTGTGATAGTGTTGAAAAACCACTTTTCGCACTGGTGTTGGTGCAGGAAACCACTTTTGCACTTGTATTAGTGTGGAAAAAACACTTTTTGCACTTTTGATAGTGTTGAAAAACCACTTTTCGCACTTGTGTTAGTGTTGAAAAACCACTTTTCGCACTTGTGTTGGTGCAGGAAACCACTTTTGCACTTGTATTAGTGTGGAAAAAACACTTTTCGCACTTGTGTTAGTGTTGAAAAACCACTTTTTGCACTTGTGTTAGTGTTGAAAAACCACTTTTCGCACTGGTGTTGGTGCAGGAAACCACTTTTGCACTTGTACTAGTGTGGAAAAAACACTTTTTGCACTTTTGATAGTGTTGAAAAACCACTTTTCGCACTTGTGTTAGTGTTGAAAAACCACTTTTCGCACTTGTGTTGGTGCAGGAAACCACTTTTGCACTTGTATTAGTCTGGAAAAAACACTTTTTGTACTTGTGATAGTGTTGAAAAACCACTTTTCACACTTGTGTTAGTGTTGAAAAACCACTTTTCACACTTGTGTTGGTGCAGGAAACCACTTTTGCACTTGTATTAGTGTGGAAAAACCACTTTTTGCACTTGTGTTAGTGTTGAAAAACCACTTTTCGCACTTGTGTTGGTGCAGGAAACCACTTTTCGCACTTGTGTTGGTGCAGGAAACCACTTTTCGCACTTGTGTTGGTGCAGGAAACCACTTTTGCACTTGTATTAGTGTGGAAAAAACACTTTTTGCACTTGTGATAGTGTTGAAAAACCACTTTTCGCACTTGTGTTAGTATTGAAAAACCACTTTTCACACTTGTGTTGGTGCAGGAAATCACTTTTGCACTTGTATTAGTGTGGAAAAAACACTTTTCGCACTTGTGTTAGTGTTGAAAAACCATGTTTTGCACTTGTGTTAGTGTTGAAAAACCACATTTCGCACTTGTGTTGGTGCAGGAAACCACTTTTGCACTTGTATTAGTGTGGAAAAAACACTTTTTGCACTTGTGATAGTGTTGAAAAACCACTTTTCGCACTTGTGGTAGTGTTGAAAAACCACTTTTCGCACTTAGGTTAGTGTTAAAAAACCACTTTTCGCACTTGTGTTGGTGCAGGAAACCACTTTTGCACTTGTATTAGTGTGGGAAAACCACTTTTCGCACATGTGTTAGTGTTGAAAAACCACTTTTCGCACTTGTGTTAGTGTTGAAAAACCACTTTTCGCACTTGTGTTGGTGCAGGAAACCACTTTTGCACTTGTATTCGTGTGGCAAAACCACTTTTTGCACTTGTGATAGTGTTGAAAAACCACTTTTCGCACTGGTGTTAGTGTTGAAAAACCACTTTTCGCAATTGTTTTGGTGCAGGAAACCACTTTTGCACTTGTATTAGTGTGGAAAAACCACTTTTCGCACTTGTGTTAGTGTTGAAAAACCACTTTTCGCACTTGTGTTAGTGTTGAAAAACCACTTTTCGCACTTGTGTTGGTGCAGGAAACCACTTTTGCACTTGTATTAGTGTGGAAAAAACACTTTTTGCACTTGTGATAGTGTTGAAAAACCACTTTTCGCACTTGTGTTAGTGTTGAAAAACCACTTTTCGCACTTGTGTTAGTGTTGAAAAACCACTTTTCGCACTTGGGTTGGTGCAGGAAACCACTTTTGCACTTGTATTAGTATGGAAAAAACACTTTTCGCACTTGTGTTAGTGTTGAAAAACCACTTTTCGCACTTGTGTTAGTGTTGAAAAACCACTTTTCACACTTGTGTTAGTGTTGAAAAACCACTTTTCGCACTTGTATTGGTGCAGGAAACCACTTTTGCACTTGTATTAGTGTGGAAAAAACACTTTTTGCACTTGTGATAGTGTTGAAAAACCACTTTTCGCACTTGTGTTAGTGTTGAAAAACCACTTTTCGCACTTGTGTTGGTGCAGGAAACCACTTTTGCACTTGTATTAGTGTGGAAAAAACACTTTTTGCACTTGTGATAGTGTTGAAAAACCACTTTTCGCACTTGTGTTAATGTTGAAAAACCACTTTTCGCACTTGTGTTGGTGCAAGAACCACTTTTGCACTTGTATTAGTGTGGAAAAAACACTTTTCGCACTTGTGTTAGTGTTGAAAAACCACTTTTTCGCACTTGTGTTAGTGTTGAAAAACCACTTTTCGCACTTGTGTTGGTGCAGGAAACCACTTTTGCACTTGTATTAGTGTGGGAAAAACACTTTTCGCACTTGTGTTAGTGTTGAAAAACCACTTTTTGCACTTGTGTTAGTGTTGAAAAACCACTTTTCGCACTTGTGTTGGTGCAGGAAACCACTTTTGCACTTGTATTAGTGTGGAAAAAACACTTTTTGTACTTGTGATAGTGTTGAAAAACCACTTTTCGCACTTGTGTTAGTGTTGAAAAACCACTTTTCACACTTGTGTTGGTGCAGGAAACCACTTTTGCACTTGTATTAGTGTGGAAAAACCACTTTTCGCACTTGTGTTAGTGTTGAAAAACCACTTTTCGCACTTGTGTTAGTGTTGAAAAACCACTTTTCGCACTTGTGTTGGTGCAGGAAACCACTTTTGCACTTGTATTAGTGTGGAAAAAACACTTTTTGCACTTGTGATAGTGTTGAAAAACCACTTTTCGCACTGGTGTTGGTGCAGGAAACCACTTTTGCACTTGTACTAGTGTGGAAAAAACACTTTTTGCACTTTTGATAGTGTTGAAAAACCACTTTTCGCACTTGTGTTAGTGTTGAAAAACCACTTTTCGCACTTGTGTTGGTGCAGGAAACTACTTTTGCACTTGTATTATTGTGGAAAAAACACTTTTCGCACTTGTGTTAGTGTTGAAAAACCACTTTTTGCACTTGTGTTAGTGTTGAAAAACCACTTTTCGCACTGGTGTTGGTGCAGGAAACCACTTTTGCACTTGTACTAGTGTGGAAAAAACACTTTTTGCACTTTTGATAGTGTTGAAAAACCACTTTTCGCACTTGTGTTAGTGTTGAAAAACCACTTTTCGCACTTGTGTTGGTGCAGGAAACCACTTTTCGCACTTGTGTTGGTGCAGGCAACCACTTTTCGCACTTGTGTTGGTGCAGGAAACCACTTTTGCACTTGTATTAGTGTGGAAAAAACACTTTTTGCACTTGTGATAGTGTTGAAAAACCACTTTTCGCACTTATGTTAGTATTGAAAAACCACTTTTCACACTTGTGTTGGTGCAGGAAATCACTTTTGCACTTGTACTAGTGTGGAAAAAACACTTTTTGCACTTTTGATAGTGTTGAAAAACCACTTTTCGCACTTGTGTTAGTGTTGAAAAACCACTTTTCGCACTTGTGTTGGTGCAGGAAACCACTTTTGCACTTGTATTAGTGTGGAAAAAACACTTTTCGCACTTGTGTTAGTGTTGAAAAACCACTTTTTGCACTTGTGTTAGTGTTGAAAAACCACTTTTCGCACTGGTGTTGGTGCAGGAAACCACTTTTGCACTTGTACTAGTGTGGGAAAAACACTTTTTGCACTTTTGATAGTGTTGAAAAACCACTTTTCGCACTTGTGTTGAGTTGAAAAACCACTTTTCGCACTTGTGTTGGTGCAGGAAACCACTTTTGCACTTGTATTAGTCTGGAAAAAACACTTTTTGTACTTGTGATAGTGTTGAAAAACCACTTTTCGCACTTGTGTTAGTGTTGAAAAACCACTTTTCACACTTGTGTTGGTGCAGGAAACCACTTTTGCACTTGTATTAGTGTGGAAAAACCACTTTTCACACTTGTGTTAGTGTTGAAAAACCACTTTTCGCACTTGTGTTGGTGCAGGAAACCACTTTTCGCACTTGTGTTGGTGCAGGAAACCACTTTTCGCACTTGTGTTGGTGCAGGAAACCACTTTTGCACTTGTATTAGTGTGGAAAAAACACTTTTTGCACTTGTGATAGTGTTGAAAAACCACTTTTCGCACTTGTGTTAGTATTGAAAAACCACTTTTCACACTTGTGTTGGTGCAGGAAATCACTTTTGCACTTGTATTAGTGTGGAAAAAACACTTTTCGCACTTGTGTTAGTGTTGAAAAACCATGTTTTGCACTTGTGTTAGTGTTGAAAAACCACATTTCGCACTTGTGTTGGTGCAGGAAACCACTTTTGCACTTGTATTAGTGTGGAAAAAACACTTTTTGCACTTGTGATAGTGTTGAAAAACCACTTTTCGCACTTGTGGTAGTGTTGAAAAACCACTTTTCGCACTTAGGTTAGTGTTAAAAAACCACTTTTCGCACTTGTGTTGGTGCAGGAAACCACTTTTGCACTTGTATTAGTGTGGGAAAACCACTTTTCGCACATGTGTTATTGTTGAAAAACCACTTTTCGCACTTGTGTTAGTGTTGAAAAACCACTTTTCGCACTTGTGTTGGTGCAGGAAACCACTTTTGCACTTGTATTCGTGTGGCAAAACCACTTTTTGCACTTGTGATAGTGTTGAAAAACCACTTTTCGCACTGGTGTTAGTGTTGAAAAACCACTTTTCGCACTTGTTTTGGTGCAGGAAACCACTTTTGCACTTGTATTAGTGTGGAAAAACCACTTTTCGCACTTGTGTTAGTGTTGAAAAACCACTTTTCGCACTTGTGTTAGTGTTGAAAAACCACTTTTCGCACTTGTGTTGGTGCAGGAAACCACTTTTGCACTTGTATTAGTGTCGAAAAACCACTTTTCGCACTTGTGTTAGTGTTGAAAAACCACTTTTCGCACTTGTGTTAGTGTTGAAAAACCACTTTTCGCACTTGGCTTGGTGCAGGAAACCACTTTTGCACTTGTATTAGTATGGAAAAAACACTTTTCGCACTTGTGTTAGTGTTGAAAAACCACTTTTCGCACTTGTGTTAGTGTTGAAAAACCACTTTTCGCACTTGTGTTGGTGCAGGAAACCACTTATGCACTTGTATTAGTGTGGAAAAAACACTTTTTGCACTTGTGATAGTGTTGAAAAACCACTTTTCGCACTTGTGTTAGTGTTGAAAAACCACTTTTCGCACTTGTGTTGGTGCAGGAAACCACTTTTGCACTTGTATTAGTGTGGAAAAAACACTTTTTGCACTTGTGATAGTGTTGAAAAACCACTTTTCGCACTTGTGTTAATGTTGAAAAACCACTTTTCGCACTTGTGTTGGTGCAGGGAACCACTTTTGCACTTGTATTAGTGTGGAAAAAACACTTTTCGCACTTGTGTTAGTGTTGAAAAACCACTTTTTCGCACTTGTGTTAGTGTTGAAAAACCACTTTTCGCACTTGTGTTGGTGCAGGAAACCACTTTTGCACTTGTATTAGTGTGGAAAAACCACTTTTCGCACTTGTGTTAGTGTTGAAAAACCACTTTTCGCTCTTGCGTTAGTGTTGAAAAACCACTTTTCACACTTGTGTTGGTGCAGGAAACCACTTTTGCACTTGTATTAGTGTGGAAAAACCACTTTTCGCACTTAGGTTAGTGTTGAAAAACCACTTTTCGCACTTGTGTTGGTGCAGGAAACCACTTTTGCACTTGTATTAGTGTGGAAAAAACACTTTTCGCACTTGTGTTAGTGTTGAAAAACCACTTTTCGCACTTGTGTTAGTGTTGAAAAACCACTTTTCGCACTTGTGTTAGTGTTGAAAAACCACTTTTCGCACTTGTGTTGGTGCAGGAAACTACTTTTGCACTTGTATTAGTGTGGAAAAAACACTTTTTGCACTTGTGATAGTGTTGAAAAACCACGTTTCGCACTTGTGTTAGTATTGAAAAACCACTTTTCGCACTTGTGTTAGTGTTGAAAAACCACTTTTCGCACTTGTGTTGGTGCAGGAAACCACTTTTGCACTTGTATTAGTGTGGAAAAAACACTTTTTGCACTTGTGATAGTGTTGAAAAACCACTTTTCGCACTTGTGTTAGTGTTGAAAAACAACTTTTCGCACTTGTGTTAGTGTTGAAAAACCACTTTTTGCACTGGTGTTGGTGCAGGAAACCACTTTTGCACTTGTACTAGTGTTGAAAAAACACTTTTTGCACTTTTGATAGTGTTGAAAAACCACTTTTCGCACTTGTGTTGGTGCAGGAAACCACTTTTGCACTTGTATTAGTGTGGAAAAAACACTTTTCGCACTTGTGTTAGTGTTGAAAAACCACTTTTTGCACTTGTGTTAGTGTTGAAAAACCACTTTTCACACTTGTGTTGGTGCAGGAAACCACTTTTGCACTTGTACTAGTGTTGAAAAAACACTTTTTGCACTTTTGATAGTGTTGAAAAACCACTTTTCGCACTTGTGTTAGTGTTGAAAAACCACTTTTCGCACTTGTGTTGGTGCAGGAAACCACTTTTGCACTTGTATTAGTGTGGAAAAAACACTTTTCGCACTTGTGTTAGTGTTGAAAAACCACTTTTTGCACTTGTGTTAGTGTTGAAAAACCACTTTTCGCACTTGTGTTTTTTTTTTTTTTTTTTTTTTGTATACAAGGTCGAGGCTCGTGAAAGAGCGAACATTAATCACACAGAAAGACAAACCGACACATAAAACATATAACATAGGGAGCGGTAGACAAGATGGGGAGAGAGGGGGAAGGACACAAACACAACATTTGAGAGCAGGGACCGAGAGACATGGAGACATCGAGAGATCTGAGGGAGGGCGAGGGCTTTGGGGGGGGGGGGGGAAGGGGGCGGTGGGAGAGGTATAAAACATATGGACACTGCCAGGACTTCCAGGAAAGAAGTTGGAATTTCAAACAAGGTGGATCTGGGGTGAATTAGCGGGGGTAGAAAAGATCAAGGTTTTGGATGGGGGAAGATAAGAGATGGTGGTGAACAGCTGTTTTAAAGACCTGGAGGGAGGAGTGGGATTGAAGGGAGTGAGGGAGTTTGTTCCAGAGGCGGGAGAAAAGAGGAATGAAAGAGTGAAGGTGAGCAGAGAGCCGAGATTTCGGCAGTTTAACCATCAGAGGGTTGCTGGCAGATCTTGTGCGACCTGTAGGAATATTTGGGGGACAGAGCACAGAGAGAGCTGGGGGTGCAAGGCCGGAGAGGAGTCGGTAGAAGACAGAAAGACCACCTACCTGCCTGCGGTGAGTGAGTGAAAGGCCCTCAGAGATAGCTTCATCGCGGGAGATTCCAATAATTCTGAAAGCTTTGGTTTCAACAGCGTGAAGCCGAGCTAGGTGTGAGGCAGGAGCACCGGCCCATAGGGGAGAACAGTATTCCATTGAGCTGCGGATGAAAGCCTTGTATGTGGTGAGGAGCTCAGGTGTGCCGAGGAAGGACTTCGCACGACGGAGGATGCCCAGTCAGCGACTGGCTTTGGAGGCCAGCGTGTTGAAAAACCACTTTTCGCACTTAGGTTAGTGTTGAAAAACCACTTTTCGCACTTGTGTTGTTGCAGGAAACCACTTTTGCACTTGTATTAGTGTGGAAAAAACACTTTTCGCACTTGTTATAGTGTTGAAAAACCACTTTTCGCACTTGTGTTAGTGTTGAAAAACCACTTTTCGCACTTGTGTTAGTGTTGAAAAACCACTTTTCGCACTTGTGTTGGTGCAGGAAACTACTTTTGCACTTGTATTAGTGTGGAAAAAACACTTTTTGCACTTGTGATAGTGTTGAAAAACCACGTTTCGCACTTGTGTTAGTGTTGAAAAACCACTTTTCGCACTTGTGTTAGTGTTGAAAAACCACTTTTCGCACTGGTGTTGGTGCAGGAAACCACTTTTGCACTTGTACTAGTGTGGAAAAAACACTTTTTGCACTTTTGATAGTGTTGAAAAACCACTTTTCGCACTTGTGTTAATGTTGAAAAACCACTTTTCGCACTTGTGTTGGTGCAGGGAACCACTTTTGCACTTGTATTAGTGTGGAAAAAACACTTTTCGCACTTGTGTTAGTGTTGAAAAACCACTTTTTCGCACTTGTGTTAGTGTTGAAAAACCACTTTTCGCACTTGTGTTGGTGCAGGAAACCACTTTTGCACTTGTATTAGTGTGGAAAAACCACTTTTCGCACTTGTGTTAGTGTTGAAAAACCACTTTTCGCTCTTGCGTTAGTGTTGAAAAACCACTTTTCACACTTGTGTTGGTGCAGGAAACCACTTTTGCACTTGTATTAGTGTGGAAAAACCACTTTTCGCACTTAGGTTAGTGTTGAAAAACCACTTTTCGCACTTGTGTTGGTGCAGGAAACTACTTTTGCACTTGTATTAGTGTGGAAAAAACACTTTTTGCACTTGTGATAGTGTTGAAAAACCACGTTTCGCACTTGTGTTAGTATTGAAAAACCACTTTTCGCACTTGTGTTAGTGTTGAAAAACCACTTTTCGCACTTGTGTTGGTGCAGGAAACCACTTTTGCACTTGTATTAGTGTGGAAAAAACACTTTTTGCACTTGTGATAGTGTTGAAAAACCACTTTTCGCACTTGTGTTAGTGTTGAAAAACAACTTTTCGCACTTGTGTTAGTGTTGAAAAACCACTTTTTGCACTGGTGTTGGTGCAGGAAACCACTTTTGCACTTGTACTAGTGTTGAAAAAACACTTTTTGCACTTTTGATAGTGTTGAAAAACCACTTTTCGCACTTGTGTTGGTGCAGGAAACCACTTTTGCACTTGTATTAGTGTGGAAAAAACACTTTTCGCACTTGTGTTAGTGTTGAAAAACCACTTTTTGCACTTGTGTTAGTGTTGAAAAACCACTTTTCACACTTGTGTTGGTGCAGGAAACCACTTTTGCACTTGTACTAGTGTTGAAAAAACACTTTTTGCACTTTTGATAGTGTTGAAAAACCACTTTTCGCACTTGTGTTAGTGTTGAAAAACCACTTTTCGCACTTGTGTTGGTGCAGGAAACCACTTTTGCACTTGTATTAGTGTGGAAAAAACACTTTTCGCACTTGTGTTAGTGTTGAAAAACCACTTTTTGCACTTGTGTTAGTGTTGAAAAACCACTTTTCGCACTTGTGTTTTTTTTTTTTGTTTTTTTTTGTATACAAGGTCGAGGCTCGTGAAAGAGCGAACATTAATCACACAGAAAGACAAACCGACACATAAAACATATAACATAGGGAGCGGTAGACAAGATGGGGAGAGAGGGGGGAAGGACACAAACACAACATTTGAGAGCAGGGACCGAGAGACATGGAGACATCGAGAGATCTGAGGGAGGGCGAGGGCTTTGGGGGGGGGGGGAAGGGGGCGGTGGGAGAGGTATAAAACATATGGACACTGCCAGGACTTCCAGGAAAGAAGTTGGAATTTCAAACAAGGTGGATCTGGGGTGAATTAGCGGGGGTAGAAAAGATCAAGGTTTTGGATGGGGGAAGATAAGAGATGGTGGTGAACAGCTGTTTTAAAGACCTGGAGGGAGGAGTGGGATTGAAGGAGTGAGGGAGTTTGTTCCAGAGGCGGGAGAAAAGAGGAATGAAAGAGTGAAGGTGAGCAGAGAGCCGAGATTTCGGCAGTTTAACCATCAGAGGGTTGCTGGCAGATCTTGTGCGACCTGTAGGAATATTTGGGGGACAGAGCACAGAGAGAGCTGGGGGTGCAAGGCCGGAGAGGAGTCGGTAGAAGACAGAAAGACCACCTACCTGCCTGCGGTGAGTGAGTGAAAGGCCCTCAGAGATAGCTTCATCGCGGGAGATTCCAATAATTCTGAAAGCTTTGGTTTCAACAGCGTGAAGCCGAGCTAGGTGTGAGGCAGGAGCACCGGCCCATAGGGGAGAACAGTATTCCATTGAGCTGCGGATGAAAGCCTTGTATGTGGTGAGGAGCTCAGGTGTGCCGAGGAAGGACTTCGCACGACGGAGGATGCCCAGTCAGCGACTGGCTTTGGAGGCCAGCGTGTTGAAAAACCACTTTTCGCACTTAGGTTAGTGTTGAAAAACCACTTTTCGCACTTGTGTTGTTGCAGGAAACCACTTTTGCACTTGTATTAGTGTGGAAAAAACACTTTTCGCACTTGTTATAGTGTTGAAAAACCACTTTTCGCACTTGTGTTAGTGTTGAAAAACCACTTTTCGCACTTGTGTTAGTGTTGAAAAACCACTTTTCGCACTTGTGTTGGTGCAGGAAACTACTTTTGCACTTGTATTAGTGTGGAAAAAACACTTTTTGCACTTGTGATAGTGTTGAAAAACCACGTTTCGCACTTGTGTTAGTGTTGAAAAACCACTTTCGCACTTGTGTTAGTGTTGAAAAACCACTTTTCGCACTTGTGTTGGTGCAGGAAACCACTTTTGCACTTGTATTAGTGTGGAAAAAACACTTTTTGCACTTGTGATAGTGTTGAAAAACCACTTTTCGCACTTGTGTTAGTGTTGAAAAACAACTTTTCGCACTTGTGTTAGTGTTGAAAAACACTTTTCGCACTGGTGTTGGTGCAGGAAACCACTTTTGCACTTGTACTAGTGTGGAAAAAAACACTTTTTGCACTTTTGATAGTGTTGAAAAACCACTTTTCGCACTTGTGTTAATGTTGAAAAACCACTTTTCGCACTTGTGTTGGTGCAGGGAACCACTTTTGCACTTGTATTAGTGTGGAAAAAACACTTTTCGCACTTGTGTTAGTGTTGAAAAACCACTTTTTCGCACTTGTGTTAGTGTTGAAAAACCACTTTTCGCACTTGTGTTGGTGCAGGAAACCACTTTTGCACTTGTATTAGTGTGGAAAAACCACTTTTCGCACTTGTGTTAGTGTTGAAAAACCACTTTTCGCTCTTGCGTTAGTGTTGAAAAACCACTTTTCACACTTGTGTTGGTGCAGGAAACCACTTTTGCACTTGTATTAGTGTGGAAAAACCACTTTTCGCACTTAGGTTAGTGTTGAAAAACCACTTTTCGCACTTGTGTTGGTGCAGGAAACCACTTTTGCACTTGTATTAGTGTGGAAAAAACACTTTTCGCACTTGTGTTAGTGTTGAAAAACCACTTTTCGCACTTGTGTTAGTGTTGAAAAACCACTTTTCGCACTTGTGTTAGTGTTTGAAAAACCACTTTTCGCACTTGTGTTGGTGCAGGAAACTACTTTTGCACTTGTATTAGTGTGGAAAAAACACTTTTTGCACTTGTGATAGTGTTGAAAAACCACGTTTCGCACTTGTGTTAGTATTGAAAAAACCACTTTTCGCACTTGTGTTAGTGTTGAAAAACCACTTTTCGCACTTGTGTTGGTGCAGGAAACCACTTTTGCACTTGTATTAGTGTGGAAAAAACACTTTTTGCACTTGTGATAGTGTTGAAAAACCACTTTTCGCACTTGTGTTAGTGTTGAAAAACAACTTTTCGCACTTGTGTTAGTGTTGAAAAACCACTTTTTGCACTGGTGTTGGTGCAGGAAACCACTTTTGCACTTGTACTAGTGTTGAAAAAACACTTTTTGCACTTTTGATAGTGTTGAAAAACCACTTTTCGCACTTGTGTTGGTGCAGGAAACCACTTTTGCACTTGTATTAGTGTGGAAAAAACACTTTTCGCACTTGTGTTAGTGTTGAAAAACCACTTTTTGCACTTGTGTTAGTGTTGAAAAACCACTTTCACACTTGTGTTGGTGCAGGAAACCACTTTTGCACTTGTACTAGTGTTGAAAAAACACTTTTTGCACTTTTGATAGTGTTGAAAAACCACTTTTCGCACTTGTGTTAGTGTTGAAAAACCACTTTTCGCACTTGTGTTGGTGCAGGAACCACTTTTGCACTTGTATTAGTGTGGAAAAAACACTTTTCGCACTTGTGTTAGTGTTGAAAAACCACTTTTTGCACTTGTGTTAGTGTTGAAAAACCACTTTTCGCACTTGTGTTTTTTTTTTTTTTTTTTTTTTTTTTTTGTATACAAGGTCGAGGCTCGTGAAAGAGCGAACATTAATCACACAGAAAGACAAACCGACACATAAAACATATAACATAGGGAGCGGTAGACAAGATGGGGAGAGAGGGGGAAGGACACAAACACAACATTTGAGAGCAGGGACCGAGAGACATGGAGACATCGAGAGATCTGAGGGAGGGCGAGGGCTTTGGGGGGGGGGGGGGGAAGGGGGCGGTGGAGAGGTATAAAACATATGGACACTGCCAGGACTTCCAGGAAAGAAGTTGGAATTTCAAACAAGGTGGATCTGGGTGAATTAGCGGGGGTAGAAAAGATCAAGGTTTTGGATGGGGGAAGATAAGAGATGGTGGTGAACAGCTGTTTTAAAGACCTGGAGGGAGGAGTGGGATTGAAGGGAGTGAGGGAGTTTGTTCCAGAGGCGGGAGAAAAGAGGAATGAAAGAGTGAAGGTGTGCAGAGAGCCGAGATTCGGCAGTTTAACCATCAGAGGGTTGCTGGCAGATCTTGTGCGACCTGTAGGAATATTTGGGGGACAGAGCACAGAGAGAGCTGGGGGTGCAAGGCCGGAGAGGAGTCGGTAGAAGACAGAAAGACCACCTACCTGCCTCGGTGAGTGAGTGAAAGGCCCTCAGAGATAGCTTCATCGCGGGAGATTCCAATAATTCTGAAAGCTTTGGTTTCAACAGCGTGAAGCCGAGCTAGGTGTGAGGCAGGAGCACCGGCCCATAGGGGAGAACAGTATTCCATTGAGCTGCGGATGAAAGCCTTGTATGTGGTGAGGAGCTCAGGTGTGCCGAGGAAGGACTTCGCACGACGGAGGATGCCCAGTCAGCGACTGGCTTTGAGGCCAGCGTGTTGAAAAACCACTTTTCGCACTTAGGTTAGTGTTGAAAAACCACTTTTCGCACTTGTGTTGTTGCAGGAAACCACTTTTGCACTTGTATTAGTGTGGAAAAAACACTTTTCGCACTTGTTATAGTGTTGAAAAACCACTTTTCGCACTTGTGTTAGTGTTGAAAAACCACTTTTCGCACTTGTGTTAGTGTTGAAAAACCACTTTTCGCACTTGTGTTGGTGCAGGAAACTACTTTTGCACTTGTATTAGTGTGGAAAAAACACTTTTTGCACTTGTGATAGTGTTGAAAAACCACGTTTCGCACTTGTGTTAGTGTTGAAAAACCACTTTTCGCACTTGTGTTAGTGTTGAAAAACCACTTTTCGCACTTGTGTTGGTGCAGGAAACCACTTTTGCACTTGTATTAGTGTGGAAAAAACACTTTTTGCACTTGTGATAGTGTTGAAAAACCACTTTTCGCACTTGTGTTAGTGTTGAAAAACAACTTTTCGCACTTGTGTTAGTGTTGAAAAACCACTTTTCGCACTGGTGTTGGTGCAGGAAACCACTTTTGCACTTGTACTAGTGTGGAAAAAACACTTTTTGCACTTTTGATAGTGTTGAAAAACCACTTTTCGCACTTGTGTTAGTGTTGAAAAACCACTTTTCGCACTTGTGTTGGTGCAGGAAACCACTTTTGCACTTGTATTAGTGTGGAAAAAACACTTTTCGCACTTGTGTTAGTGTTGAAAAACCACTTTTTGCACTTGTGTTAGTGTTGGAAAAACCACTTTTCGCACTTGTGTTGGTGCAGGAAACCACTTTTGCACTTGTATTAGTGTGGAAAAACCACTTTTCGCACTTGTGTTAGTGTTGAAAAACCACTTTTCGCACTGGTGTTGGTGCAGGAAACCACTTTTGCACTTGTATTAGTGTGGAAAAAACACTTTTTGCACTTGTGATAGTGTTGAAAAACCACTTTTCGCACTTGTGTTAGTGTTGAAAAACCACTTTTCGCACTTGTGTTAGTGTTGAAAAACCACTTTTTGCACTTGTGTTAGTGTTGGAAAAACAACTTTTCGCACTTGTGTTGGTGCAGGAAACCACTTTTGCACTTGTATTAGTGTG
Source organism: Myxine glutinosa (assembly GCF_964187855.1). NCBI lineage: Eukaryota > Metazoa > Chordata > Myxini > Myxiniformes > Myxinidae > Myxine > Myxine glutinosa. Next base: position 29,951 of record NW_027616967.1, read on the forward strand.
GAAAAACCACTTTTCGCACTTGTGTTAGTGTTGAAAAACCACTTTTCGCACTGGTGTTGGTGCAGGAAACCACTTTTGCACTTGTATTAGTGTGGAAAAAACACTTTTTGCACTTGTGATAGTGTTGAAAAACCACTTTTCGCACTTGTGTTAGTGTTGAAAAACCACTTTTCGCACTTGTGTTAGTGTTGAAAAACCACTTTTCGCACTTGTGTTGGTGCAGGAAACCACTTTTGCACTTGTATTAGTGTGGAAAAACCACTTTTCGCACTTGTGTTAGTGTTGAAAAACCACTTTTCGCACTTGTGTTGGTGCAGGAAACCACTTTTGCACTTGTATTAGTGTGGAAAAACCACTTTTCGCACATGTGTTAGTGTTGAAAAACCACTTTTCGCACTTGTGTTAGTGTTGAAAAACCACTTTTCGCACTTGTGTTGGTGCAGGAAACCACTTTTGCACTTGTATTAGTGTGGCAAAACCACTTTTCGCACTTGTGTTAGTGTTGAATAACCACTTTTCGCACTTGTGTTGGTGCAGGAAACCACTTTTGCACTTGTATTAGTGTGGAAAAACCACTTTTCGCACATGTGTTAGTGTTGAAAAACCACTTTTCGCACTTGTGTTAGTGTTGAAAAACCACTTTTCGCACTTGTGTTGGTGCAGGAAACCACTTTTGCACTTTTATTCGTGTGGCAAAACCACTTTTTGCACTTGTGATAGTGTTGGAAAACCACTTTTCGCACTGGTGTTAGTGTTGAAAAACCACATTTCGCACTTGTGTTGGTGCAGGAAACCACTTTTGCACTTGTATTAGTATGGAAAAAACACTTTTCGCACTTGTGTTAGTGTTGAAAAACCACTTTACGCACTTGTGTTAGTGTTGAAAAACCACTTTTCACACTTGTGTTAGTGTTGAAAAATCACCTTTCGCACTTGTGTTGGTGCAGGAAACCACTTTTGCACTTGTATTAGTGTGGAAAAAACACTTTTCGCACTTGTGTTAGTGATGAAAAACCACTTTTTGCACTTGTGTTAGTGTTGAAAAACCACTTTTCGCACTTGTGTTAGTGTTGAAAAACCACTTTTCGCACTTGTGTTGGTGCAGGAAACTACTTTTGCACTTGTATTAGTGTGGAAAAAAACACTTTTTGCACTTGTGATAGTGTTGATAAACCACGTTTTGCACTTGTGTTAGTGTTGAAAAACCACTTTTCGCACTTGTGTTAGTGTTGAAAAACCAGTTAGTGTTGAAAAACCACTTTTCGCACTTGTGTTGGTGCAGGAAACCACTTTTGCACTTGTATTAGTGTGGAAAAACCACTTTTCGCACTTGTGTTAGTGTTGAAAAACCACTTTTCGCACTTGTGTTGGTGCAGGAAACCACTTTTGCACTTGTATTAGTGTGGAAAAACCACTTTTCGCACATGTGTTAGTGTTGAAAAACCACTTTTCGCACTTGTGTTAGTGTTGAAAAACCACTTTTCGCACTTGTGTTGGTGCAGGAAACCACTTTTGCACTTGTATTAGTGTGGAAAAACCACTTTTCGCACTTGTGTTAGTGTTGAATAACCACTTTTCGCACTTGTGTTGGTGCAGGAAACCACTTTTGCACTTGTATTAGTGTGGAAAAACCACTTTTCGCACATGTGTTAGTGTTGAAAAACCACTTTTCGCACTTGTGTTAGTGTTGAAAAACCACTTTTCGCACTTGTGTTGGTGCAGAAAACCACTTTTGCACTTTTATTCGTGTGGCAAAACCACTTTTTGCACTTGTGATAGTGTTGAAAAACCACTTTTCGCACTGGTGTTAGTGTTGAAAAACCACATTTCGCACTTGTGTTGGTGCAGGAAACCACTTTTGCACTTGTATTAGTGTGGAAAAACCACCTTTCGCACTTGTGTTAGTGTTGAAAAACCACTTTTCGCACTTGTGTTAGTGTTGAAAAACCACTTTTCGCACTTGTGTTGGTGCAGGAAACCACTTTTGCACTTGTATTAGTGTGGAAAAAACACTTTTTGCACTTGTGATAGTGTTGAAAAACTACTTTTCGCACTTGTGTTAGTGTTGAAAAACCACTTTCCGCACTTGTGTTAGTGTTGAAAAACCACTTTTCGCACTTGGGTTGGTGCAGGAAACCACTTTTGCACTTGTATTAGTATGGAAAAAACACTTTTCGCACTTGTGTTAGTGTTGAAAAACCACTTTTCGCACTTGTGTTAGTGTTGAAAAACCACTTTTCACACTTGTGTTAGTGTTGAAAAACCACTTTTCGCACTTGTGTTGGTGCAGGAAACCACTTTTGCACTTGTATTGGTGTGGAAAAAACACTTTTTGCACTTGTGATAGTGTTGAAAAACCACTTTTCGCACTTGTGTTAGTGTTGAAAAACCACTTTTCGCACTTGTGTTGGTGCAGGAAACCACTTTTGCACTTGTATTAGTGTGGAAAAAACACTTTTTGCACTTGTGTTGGTGCAGGAAACCACTTTTGCACTTGTATTAGTGTGGAAAAAACACTTTTCGCACTTGTGTTAGTGTTGGAAAACCACTTTTTGCACTTGTGTTAGTGTTGAAAAACCACTTTTCGCACTTGTGTTAGTGTTGAAAAACCACTTTTCACACTTGTGTTGGTGCAGGAAACCACTTTTGCACTTGTATCAGTGTGGAAAAAACACTTTTTGCACTTGTGATATTGTTGAAAAACAACTTTTCGTACTTGTGGTAGTGTTGAAAAACCACTTTTCGCACTTAGGTTAGTGTTGAAAAACCACTTTTCGCACATGTGTTGTTGCAGGAAACCACTTTTGCACTTGTATTAGTGTGGAAAAAACACTTTTCGCACTTGTTATAGTGTTGAAAAACCACTTTTCGCACTTGTGTTAGTGTTGAAAAACCACTTTTCGCACTTGTGTTAGTGTTGAAAAACCACTTTTCGCACTTGTGTTGGTGCAGGAAACTACTTTTGCACTTGTATTAGTGTGGAAAAAACACTTTTTGCACTTGTGATAGTGTTGAAAAACCACGTTTCGCACTTGTGTTAGTGTTGAAAAAACACTTTTCGCACTGGTGTTGGTGCAGGAAACCACTTTTGCACTTGTACTAGTGTGGAAAAAACACTTTTTGCACTTTTGATAGTGTTGAAAAACCACTTTTCGCACTTGTGTTAGTGTTGAAAAACCACTTTTCGCACTTGTGTTGGTGCAGGGAACCACTTTTGCACTTGTATTAGTGTGGAAAAAACACTTTTCGCACTTGTGTTAGTGTTGAAAAACCACTTTTTGCACTTGTGTTAGTGTTGGAAAAACCACTTTTCGCACTTGTGTTAGTGCAAGAAACCACTTTTGCACTTGTATTAGTGTGGAAAAACCACTTTTCGCACTTGTGTTAGTGTTGAAAAACCACTTTTCGCACTGGTGTTGGTGCAGGAAACCACTTTTGCACTTGTATTAGTGTGGAAAAAACACTTTTTGCACTTGTGATAGTGTTGAAAAACCACTTTTCGCACTTGTGTTAGTGTTGAAAAACCACTTTTCGCACTTGTGTTAGTGTTGAAAAACCACTTTTCGCACTTGTGTTGGTGCAGGAAACCACTTTTGCACTTGTATTAGTGTGGAAAAACCCACTTTTCGCACTTGTGTTAGTGTTGAAAAACCACTTTTCGCACTTGTGTTGGTGCAGGAAACCACTTTTGCACTTGTATTAGTGTGGAAAAACCACATTTCGCACTTGTGTTAGTGTTGAAAAACCACTTTTTGCACTTGTGTTGGTGCAGGAAACCTCTTTTGCACTTGTATTAGTGTGGAAAAAACACTTTTTGCACTTGTGATAGTGTTGAAAAACCACTTTTCGCACTTGTGTTAGTATTGAAAAACCACTTTTCACACTTGTGTTGGTGCAGGAAACCACTTTTGCACTTGTATTAGTGTGGAAAAACCACTTTTCGCACATGTGTTAGTGTTGAAAAACCACTTTTCGCACTTGTGTTAGTGTTGAAAAACCACTTTTCGCACTTGTGTTGGTGCAGGAAACCACTTTTGCACTTGTATTAGTGTGGAAAAACCACATTTCGCACTTGTGTTAGTGTTGAAAAACCACTTTTCGCACTTGTGTTGGTGCAGGAAACCACTTTTGCACTTGTATTAGTGTGGAAAAAAACACTTTTTGCACTTGTGATAGTGTTGAAAAACCACTTTTCGCACTTGTGTTAGTATTGAAAAACCACTTTTCACACTTGTGTTGGTGCAGGAAATCACTTTTGCACTTGTATTAGTGTGGAAAAAACACTTTTTGCACTTGTATTATTGTGGAAAAAACACTTTTCGCACTTGTGTTAGTGTTGAAAAACCACGTTTTGCACTTGTGTTAGTGTTGAAAAACCACTTTTCGCACTTGTGTTGGTGCAGGAAACCACTTTTGCACTTGTATTAGTGTGGAAAAAACACTTTTTGCACTTGTGTTAGTGTTGAAAAACCACTTTTCGCACTTGTGTTAGTGTTGAAAAACCACTTTTCACACTTGTGTTGGTGCAGGAAACCACTTTTGCACTTGTATCAGTGTGGAAAAAACACTTTTTCCACTTTTGATATTGTTGAAAAACAACTTTTCGTACTTGTGGTAGTGTTGAAAAACCACTTTTCGCACTTAGGTTAGTGTTGAAAAACCACTTTTCGCACTTGTGTTGTTGCAGGAAACCACTTTTGCACTTGTATTAGTGTGGAAAAAACACTTTTCGCACTTGTTATAGTGTTGAAAAACCACTTTTCGCACTTGTGTTAGTGTTGAAAAACTCCTTTTCGCACTTGTGTTAGTGTTGAAAAACCACTTTTCGCACTTGTGTTGGTGCAGGAAACTACTTTTGCACTTGTATTAGTGTGGAAAAAACACTTTTTGCACTTGTGATAGTGTTGAAAAACCACGTTTCGCACTTGTGTTAGTGTTGAAAAACCACTTTTCGCACTTGTGTTAGTGTTGAAAAACCACTTTTCGCACTTGTGTTGGTGCAGGAAACCACTTTTGCACTTGTATTAGTGTGGAAAAAACACTTTTTGCACTTGTGATAGTGTTGAAAAACCACTTTTCGCACTTGTGTTAGTGTTGAAAAACAACTTTTCGCACTTGTGTTAGTGTTGAAAAACCACTTTTCGCACTGGTGTTGGTGCAGGAAACCACTTTTGCACTTGTACTAGTGTGGAAAAAACACTTTTTGCACTTTTGATAGTGTTGAAAAACCACTTTTCGCACTTGTGTTAGTGTTGTAAAACCACTTTTCGCACTTGTGTTGGTGCAGGAAACCACTTTTGCACTTGTATTAGTGTGGAAAAAACACTTTTCGCACTTGTGTTAGTGTTGAAAAACCACTTTTTGCACTTGTGTTAGTGTTGGAAAAACCACTTTTCGCACTTGTGTTGGTGCAGGAAACCACTTTTGCACTTGTATTAGTGTGGAAAAACCACTTTTCGCACTTGTGTTAGTGTTGAAAAACCACTTTTCGCACTGGTGTTGGTGCAGGAAACCACTTTTGCACTTGTATTAGTGTGGAAAAAACACTTTTTGCACTTGTGATAGTGTTGAAAAACCACTTTTCGCACTTGTGTTAGTGTTGAAAAACCACTTTTCGCACTTGTGTTAGTGTTGAAAAACCACTTTTTGCACTTGTGTTAGTGTTGGAAAAACAACTTTTCGCACTTGTGTTGGTGCAGGAAACCACTTTTGCACTTGTATTAGTGTGGAAAACCACTTTTCGCACTTGTGTTAGTGTTGAAAAACCACTTTTCGCACTGGTGTTGGTGCAGGAAACCACTTTTGCACTTGTATTAGTGTGGAAAAAACACTTTTTGCACTTGTGATAGTGTTGAAAAACCACTTTTCGCACTTGTGTTAGTGTTGAAAAACCACTTTTCGCACTTGTGTTAGTGTTGAAAAACCACTTTTCGCACTTGTGTTGGTGCAGGAAACCACTTTTGCACTTGTATTAGTGTGGAAAAACCACTTTTCGCACTTGTGTTAGTGTTGAAAAACCACTTTTCGCACTTGTGTTGGTGCAGGAAACCACTTTTGCACTTGTATTAGTGTGGAAAAACCACTTTTCGCACATGTGTTAGTGTTGAAAAACCACTTTTCGCACTTGTGTTAGTGTTGAAAAACCACTTTTCGCACTTGTGTTGGTGCAGGAAACCACTTTTGCACTTGTATTAGTGTGGCAAAACCACTTTTCGCACTTGTGTTAGTGTTGAATAACCACTTTTCGCACTTGTGTTGGTGCAGGAAACCACTTTTGCACTTGTATTAGTGTGGAAAAACCACTTTTCGCAGATGTGTTAGTGTTGAAAAACCACTTTTCGCACTTGTGTTAGTGTTGAAAAACCACTTTTCGCACTTGTGTTGGTGCAGGAAACCACTTTTGCACTTTTATTCGTGTGGCAAAACCACTTTTTGCACTTGTGATAGTGTTGAAAAACCACTTTTCGCACTGGTGTTAGTGTTGAAAAACCACATTTCGCACTTGTGTTGGTGCAGGAAACCACTTTTGCACTTGTATTAGTATGGAAAAAACACTTTTCGCACTTGTGTTAGTGTTGAAAAACCACTTTTCGCACTTGTGTTAGTGTTGAAAAACCACTTTTCACACTTGTGTTAGTGTTGAAAAACCACTTTTCGCACTTGTGTTAGTGTTGAAAAATCACCTTTCGCACTTGTGTTGGTGCAGGAAACCACTTTTGCACTTGTATTAGTGTGGAAAAAACACTTTTCGCACTTGTGTTAGTGATGAAAAACCACTTTTTGCACTTGTGTTAGTGTTGAAAAACCACTTTTCGCACTTGTGTTAGTGTTGAAAAACCACTTTTCGCACTTGTGTTGGTGCAGGAAACTACTTTTGCACTTGTATTAGTGTGGAAAAAACACTTTTTGCACTTGTGATAGTGTTGATAAACCACGTTTTGCACTTGTGTTAGTGTTGAAAAACCACTTTTCGCACTTGTGTTAGTGTTGAAAAACCACTTTTCGCACTTGCGTTGGTGCAGGAAACCACTTTTGAAAAAACACTTTTTGCACTTGTGATAGTGTTGAAAAACCACTTTTCGCACTTGTGTTAGTGTTGAAAAACAACTTTTCGCACTTGTGTTAGTGTTGAAAAACCACTTTTCGCACTGGTGTTGGTGCAGGAAACCACTTTTGCACTTGTACTAGTGTGGAAAAAACACTTTTTGCACTTTTGATAGTGTTGAAAAACCACTTTTCGCACTTGTGTTAGTGTTGAAAAACCACTTTTCGCACTTGTGTTGGTGCAGGAAACCACTTTTGGACTTGTATTAGTGTGGAAAAAACACTTTTCGCACTTGTGTTAGTGTTGAAAAACCACTTTTTGCACTTGTGTTAGTGTTGAAAAACCACTTTTCGCACTTGTGTTGGTGCAGGAAACCACTTTTGCACTTGTATTTGTGTGGAAAAACCACTTTTCGCACTTGTGTTAGTGTTGAAAAACCTCTTTTCGCACTTGTGTTGGTGCAGGAAACCACTTTTGCACTTGTATTAGTGTGGAAAAACCACTTTTCGCACATGTGTTAGTGTTGAAAAACCACTTTTCGCACTTGTGTTAGTGTTGAAAAACCACTTTTCGCACTTGTGTTGGTGCAGGAAACCACTTTTGCACTTGTATTAGTGTGGAAAAACCACTTTTCGCACTTGTGTTAGTGTTGAAAAACCACTTTTCGCACTTGTGTTGGTGCAGGAAACCACTTTTGCACTTGTATTAGTGTGGAAAAACCACTTTTCGCACATGTGTTAGTGTTGAAAAACCACTTTTCGCACTTGTGTTAGTGTTGAAAAACCACTTTTCGCACTTGTGTTGGTGCAGGAAACCACTTTTGCACTTGTATTCGTGTGGCAAAACCACTTTTTGCACTTGTGATAGTGTTGAAAAACCACTTTTCGCACTGGTGTTAGTGTTGAAAAACCACTTTTCGCACTTGTGTTGGTGCAGGAAACCACTTTTGCACTTGTATTAGTGTGGAAAAACCACTTTTCGCACATGTGTTAGTGTTGAAAAACCACTTTTCGCACTTGTGTTAGTGTTGAAAAACCACTTTTCGCACTTGTGTTGGTGCAGGAAACCACTTTTGCACTTGTATTAGTGTGGAAAAACCACTTTTCGCACTTGTGTTAGTGTTGAAAAACCACTTTTCGCACTTGTGTTGGTGCAGGAAACCACTCTTGCACTTGTATTAGTGTGGAAAAACCACTTTTCGCACATGTGTTAGTGTTGAAAAACCACTTTTCGCACTTGTGTTAGTGTTGAAAAACCACTTTTCGCGCTTGTGTTGGTGCAGGAAACCACTTTTGCACTTGTATTCGTGTGGAAAAACCACTTTTTGCACTTGTGATAGTGTTGAAAAACCACTTTTCGCACTGGTGTTAGTGTTGAAAAACCACTTTTCGCACTTGTGTTGGTGCAGGAAACCACTTTTGCACTTGTATTAGTGTGGAAAACCACTTTTCGCACTTGTGTTAGTGTTGAAAAACCACTTTTCGCACTTGTGTTAGTGTTGAAAAACCACTTTTCGCACTTGTGTTGGTGCAGGAAACCACTTTTGCACTTGTATTAGTGTGGAAAAACACTTTTTGCACTTGTGATAGTGTTGAAAAACCACTTTTCGCACTTGTGTTAGTGTTGAAAAACCACTTTTCGCACTTGTGTTAGTGTTGAAAAACCACTTTTCGCACTTGGGTTGGTGCAGGAAACCACTTTTGCACTTGTATTAGTATGGAAAAAACACTTTTCGCACTTGTGTTAGTGTTGAAAAACCACTTTTCGCACTTGTGTTAGTGTTGAAAAACCACTTTTCACACTTGTGTTAGTGTTGAAAAACCACTTTTCGCACTTGTGTTGGTGCAGGAAACCACTTTTGCACTTGTATTAGTGTGGAAAAAACACTTTTTGCACTTGTGATAGTGTTGAAAAACCACTTTTCGCACTTGTGTTAGTGTTGAAAAACCACTTTTCGCACTTGTGTTGGTGCAGGAAACCACTTTTGCACTTGTATTAGTGTGGAAAAAACACTTTTTGCACTTGTGATAGTGTTGAAAAACCACTTTTCGCACTTGTGTTAATGTTGAAAAACCACTTTTCGCACTTGTGTTGGTGCAGGGAACCACTTTTGCACTTGTATTAGTGTGGAAAAAACACTTTTCGCACTTGTGTTAGTGTTGAAAAACCACTTTTTCGCACTTGTGTTAGTGTTGAAAAACCACTTTTCGCACTTGTGTTGGTGCAGGAAACCACTTTTGCACTTGTATTAGTGTGGAAAAACCACTTTTCGCACTTGTGTTAGTGTTGAAAAACCACTTTTCGCTCTTGCGTTAGTGTTGAAAAACCACTTTTCACACTTGTGTTGGTGCAGGAAACCACTTTTGCACTTGTATTAGTGTGGAAAAAACACTTTTTGCACTTGTGATAGTGTTGAAAAACCACTTTTCGCACTTGTGTTAGTGTTGAAAAACCACTTTTCGCACTTGTGTTAGTGTTGAAAAATCACTTTTCGCACTTGTGTTGGTGCAGGAAACCACTTTTGCACTTGTATTAGTGTGGAAAAAACACTTTTCGCACTTGTGTTAGTGTTGAAAAACCACTTTTTCGCACTTGTGTTAGTGTTGAAAAACCACTTTTCGCACTTGTGTTGGTGCAGGAAACCACTTTTGCACTTGTATTAGTGTGGAAAAACCACTTTTCGCACTTGTGTTAGTGTTGAAAAACCACTTTTCGCTCTTGCGTTAGTGTTGAAAAACCACTTTTCACACTTGTGTTGGTGCAGGAAACCACTTTTGCACTTGTATTAGTGTGGAAAAAACACTTTTTGCACTTGTGATAGTGTTGAAAAACCACTTTTCGCACTTGTGTTAGTGTTGAAAAACCACTTTTCGCACTTGTGTTAGTGTTGAAAAACCACTTTTCGCACTTGTGTTGGTGCAGGAAACCACTTTTGCACTTGTATTAGTGTGGAAAAACCACTTTTTGCACTTGTGTTAGTGTTGAAAAACCACTTTTTGCACTTGTGTTAGTGTTGAAAAACCACTTTTCGCACTTGTGTTGGTGCAGGAAACCACTTTTGCACTTGTATTAGTGTGGAAAAAACACTTTTTGCACTTGTGATAGTGTTGAAAAACCACTTTTCGCACTGGTGTTAGTGTTGAAAAACCACTTTTCGCACTTGTGTTGGTGCAGGAAACCAATTTTGCACTTGTATTCGTGTGGAAAAACCACTTTTCGCACTTGTGTTAGTGTTGAAAAACCACTTTTCGCACTTGTGTTAGTGTTGAAAAACCACTTTTCGCACTTGTGTTAGTGTTGAAAAACCACTTTTCGCACTTGTGTTGGTGCAGGAAACCACTTTTGCACTTGTATTAGTGTGGAAAAACCACTTTTCGCACTTGTGTTAGTGTTGAAAAACCACTTTTTGCACTTGTGTTAGTGTTGAAAAACCACTTTTCGCACTTGTGTTGGTGCAGGAAACCACTTTTGCACTTGTATTAGTGTGGAAAAAACACTTTTTGCACTTGTGATAGTGTTGAAAAACCACTTTTCGCACTTGTGGTAGTGTTGAAAAACCACTTTTCGCACTTAGGTTAGTGTTGAAAACCCACCTTTTGCACTTGTGTTGGTGCAGGAAACCACTTTTGCACTTGTATTAGTGTGGAAAAAACACTTTTCGCACTTGTGTTAGTGATGAAAAACCACTTTTCGCACTTGTGTTAGTGTTGAAAAACCACTTTTCGCACTTGTGTTAGTGTTGAAAAACCACTTTTCGCACTTGTGTTGGTGCAGGAAACTACTTTTGCACTTGTATTAGTGTGGAAAAAACACTTTTTGCACTTGTGATAGTGTTGATAAACCACGTTTCGCACTTGTGTTAGTGTTGAAAAACCACTTTTCGCACTCGTGTTAGTGTTGAAAAACCACTTTTCCCACTTGCGTTGGTGCAGGAAACCACTTTTGCACTTGTATTAGTGTGGAAAAAACACTTTTTGCACTTGTGATAGTGTTGAAAAACCACTTTTCGCACTTGTGTTAGTGTTGAAAAACCACTTTTCGCACTGGTGTTGGTGCAGGAAACCACTTTTGCACTTGTATTAGTGTGGAAAAAACACTTTTTGCACTTTTGATAGTGTTGAAAAACCACTTTTCGCACTTATGTTAGTGTTGAAAAACCACTTTTCGCACTTGTGTTGGTGCAGGAAACCACTTTTGCACTTGTATTAGTGTGGAAAAAACACTTTTCGCACTTGTGTTAGTGTTGAAAAACCACTTTTTGCACTTGTGTTAGTGTTAAAAACCACTTTTCGCACTTGTGTTGGTGCAGGAAACCACTTTTGCACTTGTATTTGTGTGGAAAAACCACTTTTCGCACTTGTTTTAGTGTTGAAAAACCTCTTTTCGCACTTGTGTTGGTGCAGGAAACCACTTTTGCACTTGTATTAGTGTGGAAAAACCACTTTTCGCACATGTGTTAGTGTTGAAAAACCACTTTTCGCACTTGTGTTAGTGTTGAAAAACCACCTTTTGCACTTGTGTTGGTGCAGGAAACCACTTTTGCACTTGTATTAGTGTGGAAAAAACACTTTTCGCACTTGTGTTAGTGATGAAAAACCACTTTTCGCACTTGTGTTAGTGTTGAAAAACCACTTTTCGCACTTGTGTTAGTGTTGAAAAACCACTTTTCGCACTTGTGTTGGTGCAGGAAACTACTTTTGCACTTGTATTAGTGTGGAAAAAACACTTTTTGCACTTGTGATAGTGTTGATAAACCACGTTTCGCACTTGCGTTAGTGTTGAAAAACCACTTTTTGCACTCGTGTTAGTGTTGAAAAACCACTTTTCCCACTTGCGTTGGTGCAGGAAACCACTTTTGCACTTGTATTAGTGTGGAAAAAACACTTTTTGCACTTGTGATAGTGTTGAAAAACCACTTTTCGCACTTGTGTTAGTGTTGAAAAACCACTTTTCGCACTGGTGTTGGTGCAGGAAACCACTTTTGCACTTGTATTAGTGTGGAAAAAACACTTTTTGCACTTTTGATAGTGTTGAAAAACCACTTTTCGCACTTATGTTAGTGTTGAAAAACCACTTTTCGCACTTGTGTTGGTGCAGGAAACCACTTTTGCACTTGTATTAGTGTGGAAAAAACACTTTTCGCACTTGTGTTAGTGTTGAAAAACCACTTTTTGCACTTGTGTTAGTGTTAAAAACCACTTTTCGCACTTGTGTTGGTGCAGGAAACCACTTTTGCACTTGTATTTGTGTGGAAAAACCACTTTTCGCACTTGTTTTAGTGTTGAAAAACCTCTTTTCGCACTTGTGTTGGTGCAGGAAACCACTTTTGCACTTGTATTAGTGTGGAAAAACCACTTTTCGCACATGTGTTAGTGTTGAAAAACCACTTTTCGCACTTGTGTTAGTGTTGAAAAACCACTTTTCGCACTTGTGTTGGTGCAGGAAACCACTTTTGCACTTGTATTAGTGTGGAAAAACCACTTTTCGCACTTGTGTTAGTGTTGAAAAACCACTTTTCGCACTTGTGTTGGTGCAGGAAACCACTTTTGCACTTGTATTAGTGTGGAAAAACCACTTTTCGCACATGTGTTAGTGTTGAAAAACCACTTTTCGCACTTGTGTTAGTGTTGAAAAACCACTTTTCGCACTTGTGTTAGTGTTGAAAAACCACTTTTCGCACTTGTGTTGGTGCAGGAAACCACTTTTGCACTTGTATTCGTGTGGCAAAACCACTTTTTGCACTTGTGATAGTGTTGAAAAACCACTTTTCGCACTGGTGTTAGTGTTGAAAAACCACTTTTCGCACTTGTGTTGGTGCAGGAAACCACTTTTGCACTTGTATTAGTGTGGAAAAACCACTTTTCGCACTTGTGTTAGTGTTGAAAAACCACTTTTCGCACTTGTGTTAGTGTTGAAAAACCACTTTTCGCACTTGTGTTGGTGCAGGAAACCACTTTTGCACTTGTATTAGTGTGGAAAAAACACTTTTTGCACTTGTGATAGTGTTGAAAAACCACTTTTCGCACTTGTGTTAGTGTTGAAAAACCACTTTTCGCACTTGTGTTAGTGTTGAAAAACCACTTTTCGCACTTGGGTTGGTGCAGGAAACCACTTTTGCACTTGTATTAGTATGGAAAAAACACTTTTCGCACTTGTGTTAGTGTTGAAAAACCACTTTTCGCACTTGTGTTAGTGTTGAAAAACCACTTTTCACACTTGTGTTAGTGTTGAAAAACCACTTTTCGCACTTGTGTTGGTGCAGGAAACCACTTTTGCACTTGTATTAGTGTGGAAAAAACACTTTTTGCACTTGTGATAGTGTTGAAAAACCACTTTTCGCACTTGTGTTAGTGTTGAAAAACCACTTTTCGCACTTGTGTTGGTGCAGGAAACCACTTTTGCACTTCTATAAGTGTGGAAAAAACACTTTTTGCACTTGTGATAGTGTTGAAAAACCACTTTTCGCACTTGTGTTAATGTTGAAAAACCACTTTTCGCACTTGTGTTGGTGCAGGGAACCACTTTTGCACTTGTATTAGTGTGGAAAAAACACTTTTCGCACTTGTGTTAGTGTTGAAAAACCACTTTTTCGCACTTGTGTTAGTGTTGAAAAACCACTTTTCGCACTTGTGTTGGTGCAGGAAACCACTTTTGCACTTGTATTAGTGTGGAAAAACCACTTTTCGCACTTGTGTTAGTGTTGAAAAACCACTTTTCGCTCTTGCGTTAGTGTTGAAAAACCACTTTTCACACTTGTGTTGGTGCAGGAAACCACTTTTGCACTTGTATTAGTGTGGAAAAAACACTTTTTGCACTTGTGATAGTGTTGAAAAACCACTTTTCGCACTTGTGTTAGTGTTGAAAAACCACTTTTCGCACTTGTGTTAGTGTTGAAAAACCACTTTTCGCACTTGTGTTGGTGCAGGAAACCACTTTTGCACATGTATTAGTGTGGAAAAACCACTTTTTGCACTTGTGTTAGTGTTGAAAAACCACTTTTTGCACTTGTGTTAGTGTTGAAAAACCACTTTTCGCACTTGTGTTGGTGCAGGAAACCACTTTTGCACTTGTATTAGTGTGGAAAAAACACTTTTTGCACTTGTGATAGTGTTGAAAAACCACTTTTCGCACTGGTGTTAGTGTTGAAAAACCACTTTTCGCACTTGTGTTGGTGCAGGAAACCACTTTTGCACTTGTATTAGTGTGGAAAAACCACTTTTCGCACTTGTGTTAGTGTTGAAAAACCACTTTTCGCACTTGTGTTAGTGTTGAAAAACCACTTTTCGCACTTGTGTTGGTGCAGGAAACCACTTTTGCACTTGTATTAGTGTGGAAAAAACACTTTTTGCACTTGTGATAGTGTTGAAAAACCACTTTTCGCACTTGTGTTAGTGTTGAAAAATAACTTTTCGCACTTGTGTTAGTGTTGAAAAACCACTTTTCGCACTTGGGTTGGTGCAGGAAACCACTTTTGCACTTGTATTAGTGTGGAAAAACCACTTTTCGCACATGTGTTAGTGTTGAAAAACCACTTTTCGCACTTGTGTTAGTGTTGAAAAACCACTTTTCGCACTGGTGTTGGTGCAGGAAACCACTTTTGCACTTGTATTAGTGTGGAAAAAACACTTTTTGCACTTTTGATAGTGTTGAAAAACCACTTTTCGCACTTGTGTTAGTGTTGAAAAACCACTTTTCGCACTTGTGTTGGTGCAGGAAACCACTTTTGCACTTGTATTAGTGTGGAAAAAACACTTTTCGCACTTGTGTTAGTGTTGAAAAACCACTTTTTGCACTTGTGTTAGTGTTAAAAACCACTTTTCGCACTTGTGTTGGTGCAGGAAACCACTTTTGCACTTGTATTTGTGTGGAAAAACCACTTTTCGCACTTGTTTTAGTGTTGAAAAACCTCTTTTCGCACTTGTGTTGGTGCAGGAAACCACTTTTGCACTTGTATTAGTGTGGAAAAACCACTTTTCGCACATGTGTTAGTGTTGAAAAACCACTTTTCGCACTTGTGTTAGTGTTGAAAAACCACTTTTCGCACTTGTGTTGGTGCAGGAAACCACTTTTGCACTTGTATTAGTGTGGAAAAACCACTTTTCGCACTTGTGTTAGTGTTGAAAAACCACTTTTCGCACTTGTGTTGGTGCAGGAAACCACTTTTGCACTTGTATTAGTGTGGGAAAAACCACTTTTCGCACATGTGTTAGTGTTGAAAAACCACTTTTCGCACTTGTGTTAGTGTTGAAAAACCACTTTTCGCACTTGTGTTAGTGTTGAAAAACCACTTTTCGCACTTGTGTTGGTGCAGGAAACCACTTTTGCACTTGTATTCGTGTGGCAAAACCACTTTTTGCACTTGTGATAGTGTTGAAAAACCACTTTTCGCACTGGTGTTAGTGTTGAAAAACCACTTTTCGCACTTGTGTTGGTGCAGGAAACCACTTTTGCACTTGTATTAGTGTGGAAAAACCACTTTTCGCACTTGTGTTAGTGTTGAAAAACCACTTTTCGCACTTGTGTTAGTGTTGAAAAACCACTTTTCGCACTTGTGTTGGTGCAGGAAACCACTTTTGCACTTGTATTAGTGTGGAAAAAACACTTTTTGCACTTGTGATAGTGTTGAAAAACCACTTTTCGCACTTGTGTTAGTGTTGAAAACCACTTTTCGCACTTGGGTTGGTGCAGGAAACCACTTTTGCACTTGTATTAGTATGGAAAAAACACTTTTCGCACTTGTGTTAGTGTTGAAAAACCACTTTTCGCACTTGTGTTAGTGTTGAAAAACCACTTTTCACACTTGTGTTAGTGTTGAAAAACCACTTTTCGCACTTGTGTTGGTGCAGGAAACCACTTTTGCACTTGTATTAGTGTGGAAAAAACACTTTTTGCACTTGTGATAGTGTTGAAAAACCACTTTTCGCACTTGTGTTAGTGTTGAAAAACCACTTTTCGCACTTGTGTTGGTGCAGGAAACCACTTTTGCACTTGTATTAGTGTGGAAAAAACACTTTTTGC
This sequence comes from Myxine glutinosa, assembly GCF_964187855.1. Taxonomy (NCBI): domain Eukaryota; kingdom Metazoa; phylum Chordata; class Myxini; order Myxiniformes; family Myxinidae; genus Myxine; species Myxine glutinosa. The sequence goes on from NW_027616967.1 coordinate 46,014, forward strand.
ACTTGTGATAGTGTTGAAAAACCACTTTTCGCACTTGTGTTAATGTTGAAAAACCACTTTTCGCACTTGTGTTGGTGCAGGGAACCACTTTTGCACTTGTATTAGTGTGGAAAAAACACTTTTCGCACTTGTGTTAGTGTTGAAAAACCACTTTTTCGCACTTGTGTTAGTGTTGAAAAACCACTTTTCGCACTTGTGTTGGTGCAGGAAACCACTTTTGCACTTGTATTAGTGTGGAAAAACCACTTTTCGCACTTGTGTTAGTGTTGAAAAACCACTTTTCGCTCTTGCGTTAGTGTTGAAAAACCACTTTTCACACTTGTGTTGGTGCAGGAAACGACTTTTGCACTTGTATTAGTGTGGAAAAAACACTTTTTGCACTTGTGATAGTGTTGAAAAACCACTTTTCGCACTTGTGTTAGTGTTGAAAAACCAAACCACTTTTCGCACTTGTGTTAGTGTTGAAAAACCACTTTTCGCACTTGTGTTGGTGCAGGAAACCACTTTTGCACATGTATTAGTGTGGAAAAACCACTTTTTGCACTTGTGTTAGTGTTGAAAACCACTTTTTGCACTTGTGTTAGTGTTGAAAAACCACTTTTCGCACTTGTGTTGGTGCAGGAAACCACTTTTGCACTTGTATTAGTGTGCAAAAAACACTTTTTGCACTTGTGATTGTGTTGAAAAACCACTTTTCGCACTGGTGTTAGTGTTGAAAAACCACTTTTCGACTTGTGTTGGTGCAGGAAACCACTTTTGCACTTGTATTAGTGTGGAAAAACCACTTTTCGCACTTGTGTTAGTGTTGAAAAACCACTTTTCGCACTTGTGTTAGTGTTGAAAAACCACTTTTCGCACTTGTGTTGGTGCAGGAAACCACTTTTGCACTTGTATTAGTGTGGAAAAAACACTTTTTGCACTTGTGATAGTGTTGAAAAACCACTTTTCACACTTGTGTTAGTGTTGAAAAATAACTTTTCGCACTTGTGTTAGTGTTGAAAAACCACTTTTCGCACTTGGGTTGGTGCAGGAAACCACTTTTGCACTTGTATTAGTGTGGAAAAACCACTTTTCGCACATGTGTTAGTGTTGAAAAACCACTTTTCGCACTTGTGTTAGTGTTGAAAAACCACTTTCGCACTTGTGTTGGTGCAGGAAACCACTTTTGCACTTGTATTAGTGTGGAAAACCACTTTTCGCACTTGTGTTAGTGTTGAAAAACCACTTTTCGCACTTGTGTTGGTGCAGGAAACCACTTTTGCACTTGTATTAGTGTGGAAAAACCACTTTTCGCACATGTGTTAGTGTTGAAAAACCACTTTTCGCACTTGTGTTAGTGTTGAAAAACCACTTTTCGCACTTGTGTTGGTGCAGGAAACCACTTTTGCACTTGTATTCGTGTGGCAAAACCACTTTTTGCACTTGTGATAGTGTTGAAAAACCACTTTTCGCACTGGTGTTAGTGTTGAAAAACCACTTTTCGCACTTGTGTTGGTGCAGGAAACCACTTTTGCACTTGTATTAGTGTGGAAAAACCACTTTTCGCACTTGTGTTAGTGTTGAAAAACCACTTTTTGCACTTGTGTTAGTGTTGAAAAACCACTTTTCGCACTTGTGTTGGTGCAGGAAACCACTTTTGCACTTGTATTAGTGTGGAAAAAACACTTTTTGCACTTGTGATAGTGTTGAAAAACCACTTTTCGCACTTGTGTTAGTGTTGAAAAACCACTTTTCGCACTTGTGTTAGTGTTGAAAAACCACTTTTCGCACTTGGGTTGGTGCAGGAAACCACTTTTGCACTTGTATTAGTATGGAAAAAACACTTTTCGCACTTGTGTTAGTGTTGACTAACCACTTTTCGCACTTGTGTTAGTGTTGAAAAACCACTTTTCACACTTGTGTTAGTGTTGAAAAACCACTTTTCGCACTTGTGTTGGTGCAGGAAACCACTTTTGCACTTGTATTAGTGTGGAAAAAACACTTTTTGCCCTTGTGATAGTGTTGAAAAACCACTTTTCGCACTTGTGTTAGTGTTGAAAAACCGCTTTTCGCACTTGTGTTGGTGCAGGAAACCACTTTTGCACTTGTATTAGTGTGGAAAAAACACTTTTTGCACTTGTGATAGTGTTGAAAAACCACTTTTCGCACTTGTGTTAATGTTGAAAAACCACTTTTCGCACTTGTGTTGGTGCAGGGAACCACTTTTGCACTTGTATTAGTGTTGAAAAAACACTTTTCGCACTTGTGTTAGTGTTGAAAAACCACTTTTTCGCACTTGTGTTAGTGTTGAAAAACCACTTTTCGCACTTGTGTTGGTACAGGAAACCACTTTTGCACTTGTATTAGTGTGGAAAAACCACTTTTCGCACTTGTGTTAGTGTTGAAAAACCACTTTTCGCTCTTGCGTTAGTGTTGAAAAACCACTTTTCACACTTGTGTTGGTGCAGGAAACCACTTTTGCACTTGTATTAGTGTGGAAAAAACACTTTTTGCACTTGTGATAGTGTTGAAAAACCACTTTTCGCACTTGTGTTGGTGCAGCGAACCACTTTTGCACTTGTATTAGTGTGGAAAAAACACTTTTCGCACTTGTGTTAGTGTTGAAAAACCACTTTTTCGCACTTGTGTTAGTGTTGAAAAACCACTTTTCGCACTTGTGTTGGTGCAGGAAACCACTTTTGCACTTGTATTAGTGTGGAAAAACCACTTTTCGCACTTGTGTTAGTGTTGAAAAACCACTTTTCGCTCTTGCGTTAGTGTTGAAAAACCACTTTTCACACTTGTGTTGGTGCAGGAAACCACTTTTGCACTTGTATTAGTGTGGAAAAAACACTTTTTGCACTTGTGATAGTGTTGAAAAACCACTTTTCGCACTTGTGTTAGTGTTGAAAAACCACTTTTCGCACTTGTGTTAGTGTTGAAAAACCACTTTTCGCACTTGTGTTGGTGCAGGAAACCACTTTTGCACATGTATTAGTGTGGAAAAACCACTTTTTGCACTTGTGTTAGTGTTGAAAAACCACTTTTTGCACTTGTGTTAGTGTTGAAAAACCACTTTTCGCACTTGTGTTGGTGCAGGAAACCACTTTTGCACTTGTATTAGTGTGGAAAAAACACTTTTTGCACTTGTGTTAGTGTTGAAAAACCACTTTTCGCACTTGTGTTAGTGTTGAAAAACCACTTTTCGCACTTGTGTTAGTGTTGAAAAACCTCTTTCGCACTTGTGTTGGTGCAGGAAACCACTTTTGCACTTGTATTAGTGTGGAAAAACCACTTTTCGCACATGTGTTAGTGTTGAAAAACCACTTTTCGCACTTGTGTTAGTGTTGAAAAACCACTTTTCGCACTTGTGTTGGTGCAGGAAACCACTTTTGCACTTGTATTAGTGTGGAAAAACCACTTTTCGCACTTGTGTTAGTGTTGAAAAACCACTTTTCGCACTTGTGTTGGTGCAGGAAACCACTTTTGCACTTGTATTAGTGTGGAAAAACCACTTTTCGCACATGTGTTAGTGTTGAAAAACCACTTTTCGCACTTGTGTTAGTGTTGAAAAACCACTTTTCGCACTTGTGTTGGTGCAGGAAACCACTTTTGCACTTGTATTCGTGTGGCAAAACCACTTTTTGCACTTGTGATAGTGTTGAAAAACCACTTTTCGCACTGGTGTTAGTGTTGAAAAACCACTTTTCGCACTTGTGTTGGTGCAGGAAACCACTTTTGCACTTGTATTAGTGTGGAAAAACCACTTTTCGCACTTGTGTTAGTGTTGAAAAACCACTTTTCGCACTTGTGTTAGTGTTGAAAAACCACTTTTCGCACTTGTGTTGGTGCAGGAAACCACTTTTGCACTTGTATTAGTGTGGAAAAAACACTTTTTGCACTTGTGATAGTGTTGAAAAACCACTTTTCGCACTTGTGTTAGTGTTGAAAAACCACTTTTCGCACTTGTGTTAGTGTTGAAAAACCACTTTTCGCACTTGGGTTGGTGCAGGAAACCACTTTTGCACTTGTATTAGTATGGAAAAAACACTTTTCGCACTTGTGTTAGTGTTGAAAAACCACTTTTCGCACGTGTGTTAGTGTTGAAAAACCACTTTTCACACTTGTGTTAGTGTTGAAAAACCACTTTTCGCACTTGTGTTGGTGCAGGAAACCACTTTTGCACTTGTATTAGTGTGGAAAAAAACACTTTTTGCACTTGTGATAGTGTTGAAAAACCACTTTTCGCACTTGTGTTAGTGTTGAAAAACCACTTTTCGCACTTGTGTTGGTGCAGGAAACCACTTTTGCACTTGTATTAGTGTGGAAAAAACACTTTTTGCACTTGTGATAGTGTTGAAAAACCACTTTTCGCACTTGTGTTAATGTTGAAAAACCACTTTTCGCACTTGTGTTGGTGCAGGGAACCACTTTTGCACTTGTATTAGTGTGGAAAAAACACTTTTCGCACTTGTGTTAGTGTTGAAAAACCACTTTTTCGCACTTGTGTTAGTGTTGAAAAACCACTTTTCGCACTTGTGTTGGTGCAGGAAACCACTTTTGCACTTGTATTAGTGTGGAAAAACCACTTTTCGCACTTGTGTTAGTGTTGAAAAACCACTTTTCGCTCTTGCGTTAGTGTTGAAAAACCACTTTTCACACTTGTGTTGGTGCAGGAAACCACTTTTGCACTTGTATTAGTGTGGAAAAAACACTTTTTGCACTTGTGATAGTGTTGAAAAACCACTTTTCGCACTTGTGTTAGTGTTGAAAAACCACTTTTCGCACTTGTGTTAGTGTTGAAAAACCACTTTTCGCACTTGTGTTGGTGCAGGAAACCACTTTTGCACTTGTATTAGTGTGGAAAAACCACTTTTTGCACTTGTGTTAGTGTTGAAAAACCACTTTTTGCACTTGTGTTAGTGTTGAAAAACCACTTTTCGCACTTGTGTTGGTGCAGGAAACCACTTTTGCACTTGTATTAGTGTGGAAAAAACACTTTTTGCACTTGTGATAGTGTTGAAAAACCACTTTTCGCACTGGTGTTAGTGTTGAAAAACCACTTTTCGCACTTGTGTTGGTGCAGGAAACCACTTTTGCACTTGTATTAGTGTGGGAAAACCACTTTTCGCACTTGTGTTAGTGTTGAAAAACCACTTTTCGCACTTGTGTTAGTGTTGAAAAACCACTTTTCGCACTTGTGTTAGTGTTGAAAAACCACTTTTCGCACTTGTGTTAGTGTTGAAAAACCACTTTTCGCACTTGTGTTAGTGTTGAAAAACCACTTTTCACACTTGTGTTAGTGTTGAAAAACCACTTTTCGCACTTGTGTTGGTGCAGGAAACCACTTTTGCACTTGTATTAGTGTGGAAAAAACACTTTTTGCACTTGTGATAGTGTTGAAAAACCACTTTTCGCACTTGTGTTAGTGTTGAAAAACCACTTTTCGCACTTGTGTTGGTGCAGGAAACCACTTTTGCACTTCTATAAGTGTGGAAAAAACACTTTTTGCACTTGTGATAGTGTTGAAAAACCACTTTTCGCACTTGTGTTAATGTTGAAAAACCACTTTTCGCACTTGTGTTGGTGCAGGGAACCACTTTTGCACTTGTATTAGTGTGGAAAAAACACTTTTCGCACTTGTGTTAGTGTTGAAAAACCACTTTTTCGCACTTGTGTTAGTGTTGAAAAACCACTTTTCGCACTTGTGTTGGTGCAGGAAACCACTTTTGCACTTGTATTAGTATGGAAAAACCACTTTTCGCACTTGTGTTAGTGTTGAAAAACCACTTTTCGCTCTTGCGTTAGTGTTGAAAAACCACTTTTCACACTTGTGTTGGTGCAGGAAACCACTTTTGCACTTGTATTAGTGTGGAAAAAACACTTTTTGCACTTGTGATAGTGTTGAAAAACCACTTTTCGCACTTGTGTTAGTGTTGAAAAACCACTTTTCGCACTTGTGTTAGTGTTGAAAAACCACTTTTCGCACTTGTGTTGGTGCAGGAAACCACTTTTGCACATGTATTAGTGTGGAAAAACCACTTTTTGCACTTGTGTTAGTGTTGAAAAACCACTTTTCGCACTTGTGTTAGTGTTGAAAAACCACTTTTCGCACTTGTGTTGGTGCAGGAAACCACTTTTGCACTTGTATTAGTGTGGAAAAAACACTTTTTGCACTTGTGATAGTGTTGAAAAACCACTTTTCGCACTTGTGTTAGTGTTGAAAAATAACTTTTCGCACTTGTGTTAGTGTTGAAAAACCACTTTTCGCACTTGGGTTGGTGCAGGAAACCACTTTTGCACTTGTATTAGTGTGGAAAAACCACTTTTCGCACATGTGTTAGTGTTGAAAAACCACTTTTCGCACTTGTGTTAGTGTTGAAAAACCACTTTTCGCACTGGTGTTGGTGCAGGAAACCACTTTTGCACTTGTATTAGTGTGGAAAAAACACTTTTTGCACTTTTGATAGTGTTGAAAAACCACTTTTCGCACTTGTGTTAGTGTTGAAAAACCACTTTTCGCACTTGTGTTGGTGCAGGAAACCACTTTTGCACTTGTATTAGTGTGGAAAAAACACTTTTCGCACTTGTGTTAGTGTTGAAAAACCACTTTTTGCACTTGTGTTAGTGTTAAAAACCACTTTTCGCACTTGTGTTGGTGCAGGAAACCACTTTTGCACTTGTATTTGTGTGGAAAAACCACTTTTCGCACTTGTTTTAGTGTTGAAAAACCTCTTTTCGCACTTGTGTTGGTGCAGGAAACCACTTTTGCACTTGTATTAGTGTGGAAAAACCACTTTTCGCACATGTGTTAGTGTTGAAAAACCACTTTTCGCACTTGTGTTAGTGTTGAAAAACCACTTTTCGCACTTGTGTTGGTGCAGGAAACCACTTTTGCACTTGTATTAGTGTGGAAAAACCACTTTTCGCACTTGTGTTAGTGTTGAAAAACCACTTTTCGCACTTGTGTTGGTGCAGGAAACCACTTTTGCACTTGTATTAGTGTGGAAAAACCACTTTTCGCACATGTGTTAGTGTTGAAAAACCACTTTTCGCACTTGTGTTAGTGTTGAAAAACCACTTTTCGCACTTGTGTTAGTGTTGAAAAACCACTTTTCGCACTTGTGTTGGTGCAGGAAACCACTTTTGCACTTGTATTCGTGTGGCAAAACCACTTTTTGCACTTGTGATAGTGTTGAAAAACCACTTTTCGCACTGGTGTTAGTGTTGAAAAACCACTTTTCGCACTTGTGTTGGTGCAGGAAACCACTTTTGCACTTGTATTAGTGTGGAAAAACCACTTTTCGCACTTGTGTTAGTGTTGAAAAACCACTTTTCGCACTTGTGTTAGTGTTGAAAAACCACTTTTCGCACTTGTGTTGGTGCAGGAAACCACTTTTGCACTTGTATTAGTGTGGAAAAAACACTTTTTGCACTTGTGATAGTGTTGAAAAACCACTTTTCGCACTTGTGTTAGTGTTGAAAAACCACTTTTCGCACTTGGGTTGGTGCAGGAAACCACTTTTGCACTTGTATTAGTATGGAAAAAACACTTTTCGCACTTGTGTTAGTGTTGAAAAACCACTTTTCGCACTTGTGTTAGTGTTGAAAAACCACTTTTCACACTTGTGTTAGTGTTGAAAAACCACTTTTCGCACTTGTGTTGGTGCAGGAAACCACTTTTGCACTTGTATTAGTGTGGAAAAAACACTTTTTGCACTTGTGATAGTGTTGAAAAACCACTTTTCGCACTTGTGTTAGTGTTGAAAAACCACTTTTCGCACTTGTGTTGGTGCAGGAAACCACTTTTGCACTTGTATTAGTGTGGAAAAAACACTTTTTGCACTTGTGATAGTGTTGAAAAACCACTTTTCGCACTTGTGTTAATGTTGAAAAACCACTTTTCGCACTTGTGTTGGTGCAGGGAACCACTTTTGCACTTGTATTAGTGTGGAAAAAACACTTTTCGCACTTGTGTTAGTGTTGAAAAACCACTTTTTCGCACTTGTGTTAGTGTTGAAAAACCACTTTTCGCACTTGTGTTGGTGCAGGAAACCACTTTTGCACTTGTATTAGTGTGGAAAAACCACTTTTCGCACTTGTGTTAGTGTTGAAAAACCACTTTTCGCTCTTGCGTTAGTGTTGAAAAACCACTTTTCACACTTGTGTTGGTGCAGGAAACCACTTTTGCACTTGTATTAGTGTGGAAAAAACACTTTTTGCACTTGTGATAGTGTTGAAAAACCACTTTTCGCACTTGTGTTAGTGTTGAAAAACCACTTTTCGCACTTGTGTTAGTGTTGAAAAACCACTTTTCGCACTTGTGTTGGTGCAGGAAACCACTTTTGCACATGTATTAGTGTGGAAAAACCACTTTTTGCACTTGTGTTAGTGTTGAAAAACCACTTTTTGCACTTGTGTTAGTGTTGAAAAACCACTTTTCGCACTTGTGTTGGTGCAGGAAACCACTTTTGCACTTGTATTAGTGTGCAAAAAACACTTTTTGCACTTGTGATAGTGTTGAAAAACCACTTTTCGCACTGGTGTTAGTGTTGAAAAACCACTTTTCGCACTTGTGTTGGTGCAGGAAACCACTTTTGCACTTGTATTAGTGTGGAAAAACCACTTTTCGCACTTGTGTTAGTGTTGAAAAACCACTTTTCGCACTTGTGTTAGTGTTGAAAAACCACTTTTCGCACTTGTGTTGGTGCAGGAAACCACTTTTGCACTTGTATTAGTGTGGAAAAAACACTTTTTGCACTTGTGATAGTGTTGAAAAACCACTTTTCGCACTTGTGTTAGTGTTGAAAAATAACTTTTCGCACTTGTGTTAGTGTTGAAAAACCACTTTTCGCACTTGGGTTGGTGCAGGAAACCACTTTTGCACTTGTATTAGTGTGGAAAAACCACTTTTCGCACATGTGTTAGTGTTGAAAAACCACTTTTCGCACTTGTGTTAGTGTTGAAAAACCACTTTTCGCACTTGTGTTGGTGCAGGAAACCACTTTTGCACTTGTATTAGTGTGGAAAAACCACTTTTCGCACTTGTGTTAGTGTTGAAAAACCACTTTTCGCACTTGTGTTGGTGCAGGAAACCACTTTTGCACTTGTATTAGTGTGGAAAAACCACTTTTCGCACATGTGTTAGTGTTGAAAAACCACTTTTCGCACTTGTGTTAGTGTTGAAAAACCACTTTTCGCACTTGTGTTTGTGCAGGAAACCACTTTTGCACTTGTATTCGTGTGGCAAAACCACTTTTTGCACTTGTGATAGTGTTGAAAAACCACTTTTCGCACTGGTGTTAGTGTTGAAAAACCACTTTTCGCACTTGTGTTGGTGCAGGAAACCACTTTTGCACTTGTATTAGTGTGGAAAAACCACTTTTCGCACTTGTGTTAGTGTTGAAAAACCACTTTTTGCACTTGTGTTAGTGTTGAAAAACCACTTTTCGCACTTGTGTTGGTGCAGGAAACCACTTTTGCACTTGTATTAGTGTGGAAAAAACACTTTTTGCACTTGTGATAGTGTTGAAAAACCACTTTTCGCACTTGTGTTAGTGTTGAAAAACCACTTTTCGCACTTGTGTTAGTGTTGAAAAACCACTTTTCGCACTTGGGTTGGTGCAGGAAACCACTTTTGCACTTGTATTAGTATGGAAAAAACACTTTTCGCACTTGTGTTAGTGTTGACTAACCACTTTTCGCACTTGTGTTAGTGTTGAAAAACCACTTTTCACACTTGTGTTAGTGTTGAAAAACCACTTTTCGCACTTGTGTTGGTGCAGGAAACCACTTTTGCACTTGTATTAGTGTGGAAAAAACACTTTTTGCACTTGTGATAGTGTTGAAAAACCACTTTTCGCACTTGTGTTAGTGTTGAAAAACCGCTTTTCGCACTTGTGTTGGTGCAGGAAACCACTTTTGCACTTGTATTAGTGTGGAAAAAACACTTTTTGCACTTGTGATAGTGTTGAAAAACCACTTTTCGCACTTGTGTTAATGTTGAAAAACCACTTTTCGCACTTGTGTTGGTGCAGGGAACCACTTTTGCACTTGTATTAGTGTTGAAAAAACACTTTTCGCACTTGTGTTAGTGTTGAAAAACCACTTTTTCGCACTTGTGTTAGTGTTGAAAAACCACTTTTCGCACTTGTGTTGGTGCAGGAAACCACTTTTGCACTTGTATTAGTGTGGAAAAACCACTTTTCGCACTTGTGTTAGTGTTGAAAAACCACTTTTCGCTCTTGCGTTAGTGTTGAAAAACCACTTTTCACACTTGTGTTGGTGCAGGAAACCACTTTTGCACTTGTATTAGTGTGGAAAAAACACTTTTTGCACTTGTGGTAGTGTTGAAAAACCACTTTTCGCACTTGTGTTGGTGCAGGGAACCACTTTTGCACTTGTATTAGTGTGGAAAAAACACTTTTCGCACTTGTGTTAGTGTTGAAAAACCACTTTTTCGCACTTGTGTTAGTGTTGAAAAACCACTTTTCGCACTTGTGTTGGTGCAGGAAACCACTTTTGCACTTGTATTAGTGTGGAAAAACCACTTTTCGCACTTGTGTTAGTGTTGAAAAACCACTTTTCGCTCTTGCGTTAGTGTTGAAAAACCACTTTTCACACTTGTGTTGGTGCAGGAAACCACTTTTGCACTTGTATTAGTGTGGAAAAAACACTTTTTGCACGTGTGATAGTGTTGAAAAACCACTTTTCGCACTTGTGTTAGTGTTGAAAAACCACTTTTCGCACTTGTGTTAGTGTTGAAAAACCACTTTTCGCACTTGTGTTGGTGCAGGAAACCACTTTTGCACATGTATTAGTGTGGAAAAACCACTTTTTGCACTTGTGTTAGTGTTGAAAAACCACTTTTTGCACTTGTGTTAGTGTTGAAAAACCACTTTTCGCACTTGTGTTGGTGCAGGAAACCACTTTTGCACTTGTATTAGTGTGGAAAAAACACTTTTTGCACTTGTGTTAGTGTTGAAAAACCACTTTTCGCACTTGTGTTAGTGTTGAAAAACCACTTTTCGCACTTGTGTTAGTGTTGAAAAACCTCTTTCGCACTTGTGTTGGTGCAGGAAACCACTTTTGCACTTGTATTAGTGTGGAAAAACCACTTTTCGCACATGTGTTAGTGTTGAAAAACCACTTTTCGCACTTGTGTTAGTGTTGAAAAACCACTTTTCGCACTTGTGTTGGTGCAGGAAACCACTTTTGCACTTGTATTAGTGTGGAAAAACCACTTTTCGCACTTGTGTTAGTGTTGAAAAACCACTTTTCGCACTTGTGTTGGTGCAGGAAACCACTTTTGCACTTGTATTAGTGTGGAAAAACCACTTTTCGCACATGTGTTAGTGTTGAAAAACCACTTTTCGCACTTGTGTTAGTGTTGAAAAACCACTTTTCGCACTTGTGTTGGTGCAGGAAACCACTTTTGCACTTGTATTCGTGTGGCAAAACCACTTTTTGCACTTGTGATAGTGTTGAAAAACCACTTTTCGCATTGGTGTTAGTGTTGAAAAACCACTTTTCGCACTTGTGTTGGTGCAGGAAACCACTTTTGCACTTGTATTAGTGTGGAAAAACCACTTTTCGCACTTTTGTTAGTGTTGAAAAACCACTTTTCGCACTTGTGTTAGTGTTGAAAAACCACTTTTCGCACTTGTGTTGGTGCAGGAAACCACTTTTGCACTTGTATTAGTGTGGAAAAAACACTTTTTGCACTTGTGATAGTGTTGAAAAACCACTTTTCGCACTTGTGTTAGTGTTGAAAAACCACTTTTCGCACTTGTGTTAGTGTTGAAAAACCACTTTTCGCACTTGGGTTGGTGCAGGAAACCACTTTTGCACTTGTATTAGTATGGAAAAAACACTTTTCGCACTTGTGTTAGTGTTGAAAAACCACTTTTCGCACGTGTGTTAGTGTTGAAAAACCACTTTTCACACTTGTGTTAGTGTTGAAAAACCACTTTTCGCACTTGTGTTGGTGCAGGAAACCACTTTTGCACTTGTATTAGTGTGGAAAAAACACTTTTTGCACTTGTGATAGTGTTGAAAAACCACTTTTCGCACTTGTGTTAGTGTTGAAAAACCACTTTTCGCACTTGTGTTGGTGCAGGAAACCACTTTTGCACTTGTATTAGTGTGGAAAAAACACTTTTTGCACTTGTGATAGTGTTGAAAAACCACTTTTCGCACTTGTGTTAATGTTGAAAAACCACTTTTCGCACTTGTGTTGGTGCAGGGAACCACTTTTGCACTTGTATTAGTGTGGAAAAAACACTTTTCGCACTTGTGTTAGTGTTGAAAAACCACTTTTTCGCACTTGTGTTAGTGTTGAAAAACCACTTTTCGCACTTGTGTTGGTGCAGGAAACCACTTTTGCACTTGTATTAGTGTGGAAAAACCACTTTTCGCACTTGTGTTAGTGTTGAAAAACCACTTTTCGCTCTTGCGTTAGTGTTGAAAATCCACTTTTCACACTTGTGTTGGTGCAGGAAACCACTTTTGCACTTGTATTAGTGTGGAAAAAACACTTTTTGCACTTGTGATAGTGTTGAAAAACCACTTTTCGCACTTGTGTTAGTGTTGAAAAACCACTTTTCGCACTTGTGTTAGTGTTGAAAAACCACTTTTCGCACTTGTGTTGGTGCAGGAAACCACTTTTGCACTTGTATTAGTGTGGAAAAACCACTTTTTGCACTTGTGTTAGTGTTGAAAAACCACTTTTTGCACTTGTGTTAGTGTTGAAAAACCACTTTTCGCACTTGTGTTGGTGCAGGAAACCACTTTTGCACTTGTATTAGTGTGGAAAAAACACTTTTTGCACTTGTGATAGTGTTGAAAAACCACTTTTCGCACTGGTGTTAGTGTTGAAAAACCACTTTTCGCACTTGTGTTGGTGCAGGAAACCACTTTTGCACTTGTATTAGTGTGGGAAAACCACTTTTCGCACTTGTGTTAGTGTTGAAAAACCACTTTTCGCACTTGTGTTAGTGTTGAAAAACCACTTTTCGCACTTGTGTTAGTGTTGAAAAACCACTTTTCGCACTTGTGTTGGTGCAGGAAACCACTTTTGCACTTGTATTAGTGTGGAAAAACCACTTTTCGCACTTGTGTTAGTGTTGAAAAACCACTTTTTGCACTTGTGTTAGTGTTGAAAAACCACTTTTCGCACTTGTGTTGGTGCAGGAAACCACTTTTGCACTTGTATTAGTGTGGAAAAAACACTTTTTGCACTTGTGATAGTGTTGAAAAACCACTTTTCGCACTTGTGGTAGTGTTGAAAAACCACTTTTCGCACTTAGGTTAGTGTTGAAAACCCACCTTTTGCACTTGTGTTGGTGCAGGAAACCACTTTTGCACTTGTATTAGTGTGGAAAAAACACTTTTCGCACTTGTGTTAGTGATGAAAAACCACTTTTCGCACTTGTGTTAGTGTTGAAAAACCACTTTTCGCACTTGTGTTAGTGTTGAAAAACCACTTTTCGCACTTGTGTTGGTGCAGGAAACTACTTTTGCACTTGTATTAGTGTGGAAAAAACACTTTTTGCACTTGTGATAGTGTTGATAAACCACGTTTCGCACTTGTGTTAGTGTTGAAAAACCACTTTTCGCACTTGTGTTAGTGTTGAAAAACCACTTTTCGCACTTGCGTTGGTGCAGGAAACCACTTTTGCACTTGTATTAGTGTGGAAAAAACACTTTTTGCACTTGTGATAGTGTTGAAAAACCACTTTTCGCACTTGTGTTAGTGTTGAAAAACCACTTTTCGCACTGGTGTTGGTGCAGGAAACCACTTTTGCACTTGTATTAGTGTGGAAAAAACACTTTTTGCACTTTTGATAGTGTTGAAAAACCACTTTTCGCACTTGTGTTAGTGTTGAAAAACCACTTTTCGCACTTGTGTTGGTGCAGGAAACCACTTTTGCACTTGTATTAGTGTGGAAAAAACACTTTTCGCACTTGTGTTAGTGTTGAAAAACCACTTTTTGCACTTGTGTTAGTGTTAAAAACCACTTTTCGCACTTGTGTTGGTGCAGGAAACCACTTTTGCACTTGTATTTGTGTGGAAAAACCACTTTTCGCACTTGTGTTAGTGTTGAAAAACCTCTTTTCGCACTTGTGTTGGTGCAGGAAACCACTTTTGCACTTGTATTAGTGTGGAAAAACCACTTTTCGCACATGTGTTAGTGTTGAAAAACCACTTTTCGCACTTGTGTTAGTGTTGAAAAACCACTTTTCGCACTTGTGTTGGTGCAGGAAACCACTTTTGCACTTGTATTAGTGTGGAAAAACCACTTTTCGCACTTGTGTTAGTGTTGAAAAACCACTTTTCGCATTTGTGTTGGTGCAGGAAACCACTTTTGCACTTGTATTAGTGTGGAAAAACCACTTTTCGCACATGTGTTAGTGTTGAAAAACCACTTTTCGCACTTGTGTTAGTGTTGAAAAACCACTTTTCACACTTGTGTTAGTGTTGAAAAACCACTTTTCGCACTTGTGTTGGTGCAGGAAACCACTTTTGCACTTGTATTCGTGTGGCAAAACCACTTTTTGCACTTGTGATAGTGTTGAAAAACCACTTTTCGCACTGGTGTTAGTGTTGAAAAACCACTTATCGCACTTGTGTTGGTGCAGGAAACCACTTTTGCACTTGTATTAGTGTGGAAAAACCACTTTTCGCACTTGTGTTAGTGTTGAAAAACCACTTTTCGCACTTGTGTTAGTGTTGAAAAACCACTTTTCGCACTTGTGTTGGTGCAGGAAACCACTTTTGCACTTGTATTAGTGTGGAAAAAACACTTTTTGCACTTGTGATAGTGTTGAAAAACCACTTTTCGCACTTGTGTTAGTGTTGAAAAACCACTTTTCGCACTTGTGTTAGTGTTGAAAAACCACTTTTCGCACTTGGGTTGGTGCAGGAAACCACTTTTGCACTTGTATTAGTATGGAAAAAACACTTTTCGCACTTGTGTTAGTGTTGAAAAACCACTTTTCGCACTTGTATTAGTGTTGAAAAACCACTTTTCACACTTGTGTTAGTGTTGAAAAACCACTTTTCGCACTTGTGTTGGTGCAGGAAACCACTTTTGCACTTGTATTAGTGTGGAAAAAACACTTTTTGCACTTGTGATAGTGTTGAAAAACCACTTTTCGCACTTGTGTTAGTGTTGAAAAACCACTTTTCGCACTTGTGTTGGTGCAGGAAACCACTTTTGCACTTCTATAAGTGTGGAAAAAACACTTTTTGCACTTGTGATAGTGTTGAAAAACCACTTTTCGCACTTGTGTTAATGTTGAAAAACCACTTTTCGCACTTGTGTTGGTGCAGGGAACCACTTTTGCACTTGTATTAGTGTGGAAAAAACACTTTTCGCACTTGTGTTAGTGTTGAAAAACCACTTTTTCGCACTTGTGTTAGTGTTGAAAAACCACTTTTCGCACTTGTGTTGGTGCAGGAAACCACTTTTGCACTTGTATTAGTGTGGAAAAACCACTTTTCGCACTTGTGTTAGTGTTGAAAAACCACTTTTCGCTCTTGCGTTAGTGTTGAAAAACCACTTTTCACACTTGTGTTGGTGCAGGAAACCACTTTTGCACTTGTATTAGTGTGGAAAAAACACTTTTTGCACTTGTGATAGTGTTGAAAAACCACTTTTCGCACTTGTGTTAGTGTTGAAAAACCACTTTTCGCACTTGTGTTAGTGTTGAAAAACCACTTTTCGCACTTGTGTTGGTGCAGGAAACCACTTTTGCACATGTATTAGTGTGGAAAACCACTTTTTGCACTTGTGTTAGTGTTGAAAAACCACTTTTTGCACTTGTGTTAGTGTTGAAAAACCACTTTTCGCACTTGTGTTGGTGCAGGAAACCACTTTTGCACTTGTATTAGTGTGGAAAAAACACTTTTTGCACTTGTGATAGTGTTGAAAAACCACTTTTCGCACTGGTGTTAGTGTTGAAAAACCACTTTTCGCACTTGTGTTGGTGCAGGAAACCACTTTTGCACTTGTATTAGTGTGGAAAAACCACTTTTCGCACTTGTGTTAGTGTTGAAAAACCACTTTTCGCACTTGTGTTAGTGTTGAAAAACCACTTTTCGCACTTGTGTTGGTGCAGGAAACCACTTTTGCACTTGTATTAGTGTGGAAAAAACACTTTTTGCACTTGTGATAGTGTTGAAAAACCACTTTTCGCACTTGTGTTAGTGTTGAAAAATAACTTTTCGCACTTGTGTTAGTGTTGAAAAACCACTTTTCGCACTTGGGTTGGTGCAGGAAACCACTTTTGCACTTGTATTAGTGTGGAAAAACCACTTTTCGCACATGTGTTAGTGTTGAAAAACCACTTTTCGCACTTGTGTTAGTGTTGAAAAACCACTTTTCGCACTGGTGTTGGTGCAGGAAACCACTTTTGCACTTGTATTAGTGTGGAAAAACCACTTTTCGCACTTGTGTTAGTGTTGAAAAACCACTTTTCGCACTTGTGTTGGTGCAGGAAACCACTTTTGCACTTGTATTAGTGTGGAAAAACCACTTTTCGCACATGTGTTAGTGTTGAAAAACCACTTTTCGCACTTGTGTTAGTGTTGAAAAACCACTTTTCGCACTTGTGTTGGTGCAGGAAACCACTTTTGCACTTGTATTCGTGTGGCAAAACCACTTTTTGCACTTGTGATAGTGTTGAAAAACCACTTTTCGCACTGGTGTTAGTGTTGAAAAACCACTTTTCGCACTTGTGTTGGTGCAGGAAACCACTTTTGCACTTGTATTAGTGTGGAAAAACCACTTTTCGCACTTGTGTTAGTGTTGAAAAACCACTTTTTGCACTTGTGTTAGTGTTGAAAAACCACTTTTCGCACTTGTGTTGGTGCAGGAAACCAGTTTTGCACTTGTATTAGTGTGGAAAAAACACTTTTTGCACTTGTGATGGTGTTGAAAAACCACTTTTCGCACTTGTGTTAGTGTTGAAAAAACACTTTTCGCACTTGTGTTAGTGTTGAAAAACCACTTTTCGCACTTGGGTTGGTGCAGGAAACCACTTTTGCACTTGTATTAGTATGGAAAAAACACTTTTCGCACTTGTGTTAGTGTTGACTAACCACTTTTCGCACTTGTGTTAGTGTTGAAAAACCACTTTTCACACTTGTGTTAGTGTTGAAAAACCACTTTTCGCACTTGTGTTGGTGCAGGAAACCACTTTTGCACTTGTATTAGTGTGGAAAAAACACTTTTTGCACTTGTGATAGTGTTGAAAAACCACTTTTCGCACTTGTGTTAGTGTTGAAAAACCACTTTTCGCACTTGTGTTGGTGCAGGGAACCACTTTTGCACTTGTATTAGTGTGGAAAAAACACTTTTCGCACTTGTGTTAGTGTTGAAAAACCACTTTTTCGCACTTGTGTTAGTGTTGAAAAACCACTTTTCGCACTTGTGTTGGTGCAGGAAACCACTTTTGCACTTGTATTAGTGTGGAAAAACCACTTTTCGCACTTGTGTTAGTGTTGAAAAACCACTTTTCGCTCTTGCGTTAGTGTTGAAAATCCACTTTTCACACTTGTGTTGGTGCAGGAAACCACTTTTGCACTTGTATTAGTGTGGAAAAAACACTTTTTGCACTTGTGATAGTGTTGAAAAACCACTTTTCGCACTTGTGTTAGTGTTGAAAAACCACTTTTCGCACTTGTGTTAGTGTTGAAAAACCACTTTTCGCACTTGTGTTGGTGCAGGAAACCACTTTTGCACTTGTATTAGTGTGGAAAAACCACTTTTTGCACTTGTGTTAGTGTTGAAAAACCACTTTTTGCACTTGTGTTAGTGTTGAAAAACCACTTTTCGCACTTGTGTTGGTGCAGGAAACCACTTTTGCACTTGTATTAGTGTGGAAAAAACACTTTTTGCACTTGTGATAGTGTTGAAAAACCACTTTTCGCACTGGTGTTAGTGTTGAAAAACCACTTTTCGCACTTGTGTTGGTGCAGGAAACCACTTTTGCACTTGTATTAGTGTGGGAAAACCACTTTTCGCACTTGTGTTAGTGTTGAAAAACCACTTTTCGCACTTGTGTTAGTGTTGAAAAACCACTTTTCGCACTTGTGTTAGTGTTGAAAAACCACTTTTCGCACTTGTGTTGGTGCAGGAAACCACTTTTGCACTTGTATTAGTGTGGAAAAACCACTTTTCGCACTTGTGTTAGTGTTGAAAAACCACTTTTTGCACTTGTGTTAGTGTTGAAAAACCACTTTTCGCACTTGTGTTGGTGCAGGAAACCACTTTTGCACTTGTATTAGTGTGGAAAAAACACTTTTTGCACTTGTGAAATTGTTGAAAAACCACTTTTCGCACTTGTGGTAGTGTTGAAAAACCACTTTTCGCACTTAGGTTAGTGTTGAAAACCCACCTTTTGCACTTGTGTTGGTGCAGGAAACCACTTTTGCACTTGTATTAGTGTGGAAAAAACACTTTTCGCACTTGTGTTAGTGATGAAAAACCACTTTTCGCACTTGTGTTAGTGTTGAAAAACCACTTTTCGCACTTGTGTTAGTGTTGAAAAACCACTTTTCGCACTTGTGTTGGTGCAGGAAACTACTTTTGCACTTGTATTAGTGTGGAAAAAACACTTTTTGCACTTGTGATAGTGTTGATAAACCACGTTTCGCACTTGTGTTAGTGTTGAAAAACCACTTTTCGCACTTGTGTTAGTGTTGAAAAACCACTTTTCGCACTTGCGTTGGTGCAGGAAACCACTTTTGCACTTGTATTAGTGTGGAAAAAACACTTTTTGCACTTGTGATAGTGTTGAAAAACCACTTTTCGCACTTGTGTTAGTGTTGAAAAACCACTTTTCGCACTGGTGTTGGTGCAGGAAACCACTTTTGCACTTGTATTAGTGTGGAAAAAACACTTTTTGCACTTTTGATAGTGTTGAAAAACCACTTTTCGCACTTGTGTTAGTGTTGAAAAACCACTTTTCGCACTTGTGTTGGTGCAGGAAACCACTTTTGCACTTGTATTAGTGTGGAAAAAACACTTTTCGCACTTGTGTTAGTGTTGAAAAACCACTTTTTGCACTTGTGTTAGTGTTAAAAACCACTTTTCGCACTTGTGTTGGTGCAGGAAACCACTTTTGCACTTGTATTTGTGTGGAAAAACCACTTTTCGCACTTGTGTTAGTGTTGAAAAACCTCTTTTCGCACTTGTGTTGGTGCAGGAAACCACTTTTGCACTTGTATTAGTGTGGAAAAACCACTTTTCGCACATGTGTTAGTGTTGAAAAACCACTTTTCGCACTTGTGTTAGTGTTGAAAAACCACTTTTCGCACTTGTGTTGGTGCAGGAAACCACTTTTGCACTTGTATTAGTGTGGAAAAACCACTTTTCGCACTTGTGTTAGTGTTGAAAAACCACTTTTCGCATTTGTGTTGGTGCAGGAAACCACTTTTGCACTTGTATTAGTGTGGAAAAACCACTTTTCGCACATGTGTTAGTGTTGAAAAACCACTTTTCGCACTTGTGTTAGTGTTGAAAAACCACTTTTCACACTTGTGTTAGTGTTGAAAAACCACTTTTCGCACTTGTGTTGGTGCAGGAAACCACTTTTGCACTTGTATTCGTGTGGCAAAACCACTTTTTGCACTTGTGATAGTGTTGAAAAACCACTTTTCGCACTGGTGTTAGTGTTGAAAAACCACTTATCGCACTTGTGTTGGTGCAGGAAACCACTTTTGCACTTGTATTAGTGTGGAAAAACCACTTTTCGCACTTGTGTTAGTGTTGAAAAACCACTTTTCGCACTTGTGTTAGTGTTGAAAAACCACTTTTCGCACTTGTGTTGGTGCAGGAAACCACTTTTGCACTTGTATTAGTGTGGAAAAAACACTTTTTGCACTTGTGATAGTGTTGAAAAACCACTTTTCGCACTTGTGTTAGTGTTGAAAAACCACTTTTCGCACTTGTGTTAGTGTTGAAAAACCACTTTTCGCACTTGGGTTGGTGCAGGAAACCACTTTTGCACTTGTATTAGTATGGAAAAAACACTTTTCGCACTTGTGTTAGTGTTGAAAAACCACTTTTCGCACTTGTATTAGTGTTGAAAAACCACTTTTCACACTTGTGTTAGTGTTGAAAAACCACTTTTCGCACTTGTGTTGGTGCAGGAAACCACTTTTGCACTTGTATTAGTGTGGAAAAAACACTTTTTGCACTTGTGATAGTGTTGAAAAACCACTTTTCGCACTTGTGTTAGTGTTGAAAAACCACTTTTCGCACTTGTGTTGGTGCAGGAAACCACTTTTGCACTTCTATAAGTGTGGAAAAAACACTTTTTGCACTTGTGATAGTGTTGAAAAACCACTTTTCGCACTTGTGTTAATGTTGAAAAACCACTTTTCGCACTTGTGTTGGTGCAGGGAACCACTTTTGCACTTGTATTAGTGTGGAAAAAACACTTTTCGCACTTGTGTTAGTGTTGAAAAACCACTTTTTCGCACTTGTGTTAGTGTTGAAAAACCACTTTTCGCACTTGTGTTGGTGCAGGAAACCACTTTTGCACTTGTATTAGTGTGGAAAAACCACTTTTCGCACTTGTGTTATTGTTGAAAAACCACTTTTCGCTCTTGCGTTAGTGTTGAAAAACCACTTTTCACACTTGTGTTGGTGCAGGAAACCACTTTTGCACTTGTATTAGTGTGGAAAAAACACTTTTTGCACTTGTGATAGTGTTGAAAAACCACTTTTCGCACTTGTGTTAGTGTTGAAAAACCACTTTTCGCACTTGTGTTAGTGTTGAAAAACCACTTTTCGCACTTGTGTTGGTGCAGGAAACCACTTTTGCACATGTATTAGTGTGGAAAACCACTTTTTGCACTTGTGTTAGTGTTGAAAAACCACTTTTTGCACTTGTGTTAGTGTTGAAAAACCACTTTTCGCACTTGTGTTGGTGCAGGAAACCACTTTTGCACTTGTATTAGTGTGGAAAAAACACTTTTTGCACTTGTGATAGTGTTGAAAAACCACTTTTCGCACTGGTGTTAGTGTTACCACTTTTGCACTTGTATTAGTGTGGAAAAAACCACTTTTCGCACTTGTGTTAGTGTTGAAAAAACCACTTTTCGCACTTGTGTTAGTGTTGAAAAACCACTTTTCGCACTTGTGTTGGTGCAGGAAACCACTTTTGCACTTGTATTAGTGTGGAAAAAACACTTTTTGCACTTGTGATAGTGTTGAAAAACCACTTTTCGCACTTGTGTTAGTGTTGAAAAAATAACTTTTCGCACTTGTGTTAGTGTTGGAAAAACCACTTTTCGCACTTGGTTGGTGCAGGAAAACCACTTTTTGCACTTGTATTAGTGTGGAAAAAACACTTTTCGCACATGTGTTTAGTGTTGAAAAACACTTTTCGCACTTGTGTTAGTGTTGAAAAAACCACTTTTCGCACTGGTGTTGGTGCAGGAAACCACTTTTTGCACTTGTATTAGTGTGGAAAAACCACTTTTCTCGCACTTGTGTTAGTGTTGAAAAACCACTTTTCGCACTTGTGTTGGTGCAGGAAACCACTTTTGCACTTGTATTAGTGTGGAAAAACCACTTTTCGCACATGTGTTAGTGTTGAAAAACCACTTTTCGCACTTGTGTTAGTGTTGAAAAACCACTTTTCGCACTTGTGTTGGTGCAGGAAACCACTTTTGCACTTGTATTCGTGTGGCAAAACCACTTTTTGCACTTTGTGATAGTGTTGAAAAAACCACTTTTCGCACTGGTGTTAGTGTTGAAAAACCACTTTTCGCACTTGTGTTGGTGCAGGAAACCACTTTTTGCACTTGTATTAGTGTGGAAAAAACCACTTTTCGCACTTGTGTTAGTGTTGAAAAACCACTTTTTGCACTTGTGTTAGTGTTGAAAAACCACTTTTCGCACTTGTGTTGGTGCAGGAAACCAGTTTTGCACTTGTATTAGTGTGGAAAAAACACTTTTTGCACTTGTGATGGTGTTGAAAAAACCACTTTTCGCACTTGTGTTTAGTGTTGAAAAAAACACTTTTCGCACTTGTGTTAGTGTTGAAAAACCACTTTTCGCACTTGGGTTGGTGCAGGAAACCACTTTTGCACTTGTATTTAGTATGGAAAAAACACTTTTCGCACTTGTGTTAGTGTTGACTAACCACTTTTCGCACTTGTGTTAGTGTTGAAAAACCACTTTTCACACTTGTGTTAGTGTTGAAAAACCACTTTTCGCACTTGTGTTGGTGCAGGAAACCACTTTTGCACTTGTATTAGTGTGGAAAAAAACACTTTTTGCACTTGTGATAGTGTTGAAAAACCACTTTTCGCACTTGTGTTAGTGTTGAAAAACCACTTTTCGCACTTGTGTTGGTGCAGGAAAACCACTTTTTGCACTTGTATTAGTGTGGAAAAAAACACTTTTTGCACTTGTGATAGTGTTGAAAAACCACTTTTTCGCACTTGTGTTAATGTTGAAAAAACACTTTTTCGCACTTGTGTTGGTGCAGGGAACCACTTTTGCACTTGTATTAGTGTTGAAAAAAACACTTTTTCGCACTTGTGTTAGTGTTGAAAAACCACTTTTCGCACTTGTGTTAGTGTTGAAAAAACCACTTTTCGCACTTGTGTTGGTGCAGGAAACCACTTTTGCACTTGTATTAGTGTGGAAAAACCACTTTTCGCACTTGTGTTAGTGTTGAAAAACCACTTTTCGCTCTTGCGTTAGTGTTGAAAAACCACTTTTCACACTTGTGTTGGTGCAGGAAACCACTTTTGCACTTGTATTAGTGTGGAAAAAACACTTTTTTGCACTTGTGATAGTGTTGAAAAACCACTTTTCGCACTTGTGTTGGTGCAGGGAACCACTTTTGCACTTGTATTAGTGTGGAAAAAACACTTTTTGCACTTGTGATAGTGTTGAAAAACCACTTTTCGCACTTGTGTTAATGTTGAAAAACCACTTTTCGCACTTGTGTTGGTGCAGGGAAACCACTTTTTGCACTTGTATTAGTGTGGAAAAAAACACTTTTCGCACTTGTGTTAGTGTTGAAAAACCACTTTTTCGCACTTGTGTTAGTGTTGAAAAACCACTTTTCGCACTTGTGTTGGTGCAGGAAACCACTTTTGCACTTGTATTAGTGTGGAAAAACCACTTTTCGCACTTGTGTTATTGTTGAAAAAACCACTTTTCGCTCTTGCGTTAGTGTTGAAAAACCACTTTTCACACTTGTGTTGGTGCAGGAAACCACTTTTGCACTTGTATTCGTGTGGAAAAAACACTTTTTTGCACTTGTGATAGTGTTGAAAAACCACTTTTCGCACTTGTGTTAGTGTTGAAAAACCACTTTTCGCACTTGTGTTAGTGTTGAAAAAACACTTTTCGCACTTGTGTTGGTGCAGGAAACCACTTTTGCACATGTATTAGTGTGGAAAACCAACTTTTTGCACTTGTGTTAGTGTTGAAAAACCACTTTTTGCACTTGTGTTAGTGTTGAAAAACCACTTTTCGCACTTGTGTTGGTGCAGGAAACCACTTTTGCACTTGTATTAGTGTGGAAAAAAACACTTTTTGCACTTGTGATAGTGTTGAAAAAACCACTTTTCGCACTGGTGTTAGTGTTGAAAAACCACTTTTCGCACTTGTGTTGGTGCAGGAAGAACCACTTTTGCACTTGTATTAGTGTGGAAAAACCACTTTTCGCACTTGTGTTAGTGTTGAAAAACCACTTTTCGCACTTGTGTTAGTGTTGAAAAACCACTTTTCGCACTTGTGTTGGTGCAGGAAACCACTTTTGCACTTGTATTAGTGTGGAAAAAACACTTTTTGCACTTGTGATAGTGTTGAAAAACCACTTTTCGCACTTGTGTTAGTGTTGAAAAATAACTTTTCGCACTTGTGTTAGTGTTGAAAAAACCACTTTTCGCACTTGGGTTGGTGCAGGAAACCACTTTTGCACTTGTATTAGTGTGGAAAAACCACTTTTCGCACATGTGTTAGTGTTGAAAAACCACTTTTCGCACTTGTGTTAGTGTTGAAAAACCACTTTTCGCACTGGTGTTGGTGCAGGAAACCACTTTTGCACTTGTATTAGTGTGGAAAAACCACTTTTCGCACTTGTGTTAGTGTTGAAAAACCACTTTTCGCACTTGTGTTGGTGCAGGAAACCACTTTTGCACTTGTATTAGTGTGGAAAAACCACTTTTCGCACATGTGTTAGTGTTGAAAAACCACTTTTCGCACTTGTGTTAGTGTTGAAAAACCACTTTTCGCACTTGTGTTGGTGCAGGAAACCACTTTTGCACTTGTATTCGTGTGGCAAAACCACTTTTTGCACTTGTGATAGTGTTGAAAAACCACTTTTCGCACTGGTGTTAGTGTTGAAAAACCACTTTTCGCACTTGTGTTGGTGCAGGAAACCACTTTTGCACTTGTATTAGTGTGGAAAAACCACTTTTCGCACTTGTGTTAGTGTTGAAAAACCACTTTTTGCACTTGTGTTAGTGTTGAAAAACCACTTTTCGCACTTGTGTTGGTGCAGGAAACCAGTTTTGCACTTGTATTAGTGTGGAAAAAACACTTTTTGCACTTGTGATGGTGTTGAAAAACCACTTTTCGCACTTGTGTTAGTGTTGAAAAAACACTTTTCGCACTTGTGTTAGTGTTGAAAAACCACTTTTCGCACTTGGGTTGGTGCAGGAAACCACTTTTGCACTTGTATTAGTATGGAAAAAACACTTTTCGCACTTGTGTTAGTGTTGACTAACCACTTTTCGCACTTGTGTTAGTGTTGAAAAACCACTTTTCACACTTGTGTTAGTGTTGAAAAACCACTTTTCGCACTTGTGTTGGTGCAGGAAACCACTTTTGCACTTGTATTAGTGTGGAAAAAACACTTTTTGCACTTGTGATAGTGTTGAAAAACCACTTTTCGCACTTGTGTTAGTGTTGAAAAACCACTTTTCGCACTTGTGTTGGTGCAGGAAACCACTTTTGCACTTGTATTAGTGTGGAAAAAACACTTTTTGCACTTGTGATAGTGTTGAAAAACCACTTTTCGCACTTGTGTTAATGTTGAAAAAACACTTTTCGCACTTGTGTTGGTGCAGGGAACCACTTTTGCACTTGTATTAGTGTTGAAAAAACACTTTTCGCACTTGTGTTAGTGTTGAAAAACCACTTTTTCGCACTTGTGTTAGTGTTGAAAAACCACTTTTCGCACTTGTGTTGGTGCAGGAAACCACTTTTGCACTTGTATTAGTGTGGAAAAACCACTTTTCGCACTTGTGTTAGTGTTGAAAAACCACTTTTCGCTCTTGCGTTAGTGTTGAAAAACCACTTTTCACACTTGTGTTGGTGCAGGAAACCACTTTTGCACTTGTATTAGTGTGGAAAAAACACTTTTTGCACTTGTGATAGTGTTGAAAAACCACTTTTCGCACTTGTGTTGGTGCAGGGAACCACTTTTGCACTTGTATTAGTGTGGAAAAAACACTTTTCGCACTTGTGTTAGTGTTGAAAAACCACTTTTTCGCACTTGTGTTAGTGTTGAAAAACCACTTTTCGCACTTGTGTTGGTGCAGGAAACCACTTTTGCACTTGTATTAGTGTGGAAAAACCACTTTTCGCACTTGTGTTAGTGTTGAAAAACCACTTTTCGCTCTTGCGTTAGTGTTGAAAAACCACTTTTCACACTTGTGTTGGTGCAGGAAACCACTTTTGCACTTGTATTAGTGTGGAAAAAACACTTTTTGCACTTGTGATAGTGTTGAAAAACCACTTTTCGCACTTGTGTTAGTGTTGAAAAACCACTTTTCGCACTTGTGTTAGTGTTGAAAAACCACTTTTCGCACTTGTGTTGGTGCAGGAAACCACTTTTGCACATGTATTAGTGTGGAAAAACCACTTTTTGCACTTGTGTTAGTGTTGAAAAACCACTTTTTGCACTTGTGTTAGTGTTGAAAAACCACTTTTCGCACTTGTGTTGGTGCAGGAAACCACTTTTGCACTTGTATTAGTGTGGAAAAAACACTTTTTGCACTTGTGATAGTGTTGAAAAACCACTTTTCGCACTGGTGTTAGTGTTGAAAAACCACTTTTCGCACTTGTGTTGGTGCAGGAAACCACTTTTGCACTTGTATTAGTGTGGAAAAACCACTTTTCGCACTTGTGTTAGTGTTGAAAAACCACTTTTCGCACTTGTGTTAGTGTTGAAAAACCACTTTTCGCACTTGTGTTGGTGCAGGAAACCACTTTTGCACTTGTATTAGTGTGGAAAAAACACTTTTTGCACTTGTGATAGTGTTGAAAAACCACTTTTCGCACTTGTGTTAGTGTTGAAAAATAACTTTTCGCACTTGTGTTAGTGTTGAAAAACCACTTTTCGCACTTGGGTTGGTGCAGGAAACCACTTTTGCACTTGTATTAGTGTGGAAAAACCACTTTTCGCACATGTGTTAGTGTTGAAAAACCACTTTTCGCACTTGTGTTAGTGTTGAAAAACCACTTTTCGCACTTGTGTTGGTGCAGGAAACCACTTTTGCACTCGTATTAGTGTGGAAAAACCACTTTTCGCACTTGTGTTAGTGTTGAAAAACCACTTTTCGCACTTGTGTTGGTGCAGGAAACCACTTTTGCACTTGTATTAGTGTGGAAAAACCACTTTTCGCACATGTGTTAGTGTTGAAAAACCACTTTTCGCACTTGTGTTTAGTGTTGAAAAACCCACTTTTCGCACTTGTGTTGGTGCAGGAAACCACTTTTGCACTTGTATTCGTGTGGCAAAACCACTTTTTGCACTTGTGATAGTGTTTGAAAAAACCACTTTTCGCACTGGTGTTAGTGTTGAAAAACCACTTTTCGCACTTGTGTTGGTGCAGGAAACCACTTTTTGCACTTGTATTAGTGTGGAAAAAACCACTTTTCGCACTTGTGTTAGTGTTGAAAAACCACTTTTTGCACTTGTGTTAGTGTTGAAAAACCACTTTTCGCACTTGTGTTGGGTGCAGGAAACCACTTTTGCACTTGTATTAGTGTGGAAAAAACACTTTTTGCACTTGTGATAGTGTTGAAAAACCACTTTTCGCACTTGTGTTAATGTTGAAAAAAACTTTTCGCACTTGTGTTGGTGCAGGGAACCACTTTTGCACTTGTATTAGTGTTGAAAAAACACTTTTCGCACTTGTGTTAGTGTTGAAAAACCACTTTTTCGCACTTGTGTTAGTGTTGAAAAACCACTTTTCGCACTGTGTTTGCTGCAGGAAACCACTTTTGCACTTGTATTAGTGTGGAAAAAACCACTTTTCGCACTTGTGTTAGTGTTGAAAAACCACTTTTCGCTCTTGCGTTAGTGTTGAAAAACCACTTTTCACACTTGTGTTGGTGCAGGAAACCACTTTTGCACTTGTATTAGTGTGGAAAAAACACTTTTTGCACTTGTGATAGTGTTGAAAAACCACTTTTCGCACTTGTGTTGGTGCAGGGAACCACTTTTGCACTTGTATTAGTGTGGAAAAAACACTTTTCGCACTTGTGTTAGTGTTGAAAAACCACTTTTTCGCACTTGTGTTAGTGTTGAAAAACCACTTTTCGCACTTGTGTTGGTGCAGGAAACCACTTTTGCACTTGTATTAGTGTGGAAAAACCACTTTTCGCACTTGTGTTAGTGTTGAAAAACCACTTTTCGCTCTTGCGTTAGTGTTGAAAAACCACTTTTCACACTTGTGTTGGTGCAGGAAACCACTTTTGCACTTGTATTAGTGTGGAAAAAACACTTTTTGCACTTGTGATAGTGTTGAAAAACCACTTTTCGCACTTGTGTTAGTGTTGAAAAACCACTTTTCGCACTTGTGTTAGTGTTGAAAAACCACTTTTCGCACTTGTGTTGGTGCA
This sequence comes from Myxine glutinosa, assembly GCF_964187855.1. Classification (NCBI taxonomy): domain Eukaryota; kingdom Metazoa; phylum Chordata; class Myxini; order Myxiniformes; family Myxinidae; genus Myxine; species Myxine glutinosa. Next base: position 73,883 of record NW_027616967.1, read on the forward strand.
GGAAACCACTTTTGCACATGTATTAGTGTGGAAAAACCACTTTTTGCACTTGTGTTAGTGTTGAAAAACCACTTTTTGCACTTGTGTTAGTGTTGAAAAACCACTTTTCGCACTTGTGTTGGTGCAGGAAACCACTTTTGCACTTGTATTAGTGTGGAAAAAACACTTTTTGCACTTGTGATAGTGTTGAAAAACCACTTTTCGCACTGGTGTTAGTGTTGAAAAACCACTTTTCGCACTTGTGGTGGTGCAGGAAACCACTTTTGCACTTGTATTAGTGTGGAAAAACCACTTTTCGCACTTGTGTTAGTGTTGAAAAACCACTTTTCGCACTTGTGTTAGTGTTGAAAAACCACTTTTCGCACTTGTGTTGGTGCAGGAAACCACTTTTGCACTTGTATTAGTGTGGAAAAAACACTTTTTGCACTTGTGATAGTGTTGAAAAACCACTTTTCGCACTTGTGTTAGTGTTGAAAAATAACTTTTCGCACTTGTGTTAGTGTTGAAAAACCACTTTTCGCACTTGGGTTGGTGCAGGAAACCACTTTTGCACTTGTATTAGTGTGGAAAAACCACTTTTCGCACATGTGTTAGTGTTGAAAAACCACTTTTCGCACTTGTGTTAGTGTTGAAAAACCACTTTTCGCACTTGTGTTGGTGCAGGAAACCACTTTTGCACTTGTATTAGTGTGGAAAAACCACTTTTCGCACTTGTGTTAGTGTTGAAAAACCACTTTTCGCACTTGTGTTGGTGCAGGAAACCACTTTTGCACTTGTATTAGTGTGGAAAAACCACTTTTCGCACATGTGTTAGTGTTGAAAAACCACTTTTCGCACTTGTGTTAGTGTTGAAAAACCACTTTTCGCACTTGTGTTGGTGCAGGAAACCACTTTTGCACTTGTATTCGTGTGGCAAAACCACTTTTTGCACTTGTGATAGTGTTGAAAAACCACTTTTCGCACTGGTGTTAGTGTTGAAAAACCACTTTTCGCACTTGTGTTGGTGCAGGAAACCACTTTTGCACTTGTATTAGTGTGGAAAAACCACTTTTCGCACTTGTGTTAGTGTTGAAAAACCACTTTTTGCACTTGTGTTAGTGTTGAAAAACCACTTTTCGCACTTGTGTTGGTGCAGGAAACCACTTTTGCACTTGTATTAGTGTGGAAAAACCACTTTTCGCACTTGTGTTAGTGTTGAAAAACCACTTTTTGCACTTGTGTTAGTGTTGAAAAACCACTTTTCGCACTTGTGTTGGTGCAGGAAACCACTTTTGCACTTGTATTAGTGTGGAAAAAACACTTTTTGCACTTGTGATAGTGTTGAAAAACCACTTTTCGCACTTGTGTTAGTGTTGAAAAACCACTTTTCGCACTTGTGTTAGTGTTGAAAAACCACTTTTCGCACTTGGGTTGGTGCAGGAAACCACTTTTGCACTTGTATTAGTATGGAAAAAACACTTTTCGCACTTGTGTTAGTGTTGACTAACCACTTTTCGCACTTGTGTTAGTGTTGAAAAACCACTTTTCACACTTGTGTTAGTGTTGAAAAACCACTTTTCGCACTTATGTTGGTGCAGGAAACCACTTTTGCACTTGTATTAGTGTGGAAAAAACACTTTTTGCACTTGTGATAGTGTTGAAAAACCACTTTTCGCACTTGTGTTAGTGTTGAAAAACCACTTTTCGCACTTGTGTTGGTGCAGGAAACCACTTTTGCACTTGTATTAGTGTGGAAAAAACACTTTTTGCACTTGTGATAGTGTTGAAAAACCACTTTTCGCACTTGTGTTAATGTTGAAAAACCACTTTTCGCACTTGTGTTGGTGCAGGGAACCACTTTTGCACTTGTATTAGTGTTGAAAAAACACTTTTCGCACTTGTGTTAGTGTTGAAAAACCACTTTTTCGCACTTGTGTTAGTGTTGAAAAACCACTTTTCGCACTTGTGTTGGTGCAGGAAACCACTTTTGCACTTGTATTAGTGTGGAAAAACCACTTTTCGCACTTGTGTTAGTGTTGAAAAACCACTTTTCGCTCTTGCGTTAGTGTTGAAAAACCACTTTTCACACTTGTGTTGGTGCAGGAAACCACTTTTGCACTTGTATTAGTGTGGAAAAAACACTTTTTGCACTTGTGATAGTGTTGAAAAACCACTTTTCGCACTTGTGTTAGTGTTGAAAAACCACTTTTCGCACTTGTGTTAGTGTTGAAAAACCACTTTTCGCACTTGTGTTGGTGCAGGAAACCACTTTTGCACATGTATTAGTGTGGAAAAACCACTTTTTGCACTTGTGTTAGTGTTGAAAAACGACTTTTTGGACTTGTGTTAGTGTTGAAAAACCACTTTTCGCACTTGTGTTGGTGCAGGAAACCACTTTTGCACTTGTATTAGTGTGGAAAAAACACTTTTTGCACTTGTGATAGTGTTGAAAAACCACTTTTCGCACTGGTGTTAGTGTTGAAAAACCACTTTTCGCACTTGTGTTGGTGCAGGAAACCACTTTTGCACTTGTATTAGTGTGGAAAAACCACTTTTCGCACTTGTGTTAGTGTTGAAAACCACTTTTCGCACTTGTGTTAGTGTTGAAAAACCACTTTTCGCACTTGTGTTGGTGCAGGAAACCACTTTTGCACTTGTATTAGTGTGGAAAAAACACTTTTTGCACTTGTGATAGTGTTGAAAAACCACTTTTCGCACTTGTGTTAGTGTTGAAAAACCACTTTTCGCACTTGTGTTAGTGTTGAAAAACCACTTTTTGCACTTGGGTTGGTGCAGGAAACCACTTTTGCACTTGTATTAGTGTGGAAAAACCACTTTTCGCACATGTGTTAGTGTTGAAAAACCACTTTTCGCACTTGTGTTAGTGTTGAAAAACCACTTTTCGCACTTGTGTTGGTGCAGGAAACCACTTTTGCACTTGTATTAGTGTGGAAAAACCACTTTTCGCACTTGTGTTAGTGTTGAAAAACCACTTTTCGCACTTGTGTTGGTGCAGGAAACCACTTTTGCACTTGTATTAGTGTGGAAAAACCACTTTTCGCACATGTGTTAGTGTTGAAAAACCACTTTTCGCACTTGTGTTAGTGTTGAAAAACCACTTTTCGCACTTGTGTTGGTGCAGGAAACCACTTTTGCACTTGTATTCGTGTGGCAAAACCACTTTTTGCACTTGTGATAGTGTTGAAAAACCACTTTTCGCACTGGTGTTAGTGTTGAAAAACCACTTTTCGCACTTGTGTTAGTGTTGAAAAACCACTTTTCGCACTTGTGTTGGTGCAGGAAACCACTTTTGCACATGTATTAGTGTGGAAAAACCACTTTTTGCACTTGTGTTAGTGTTGAAAAACCACTTTTTGCACTTGTGTTAGTGTTGAAAAACCACTTTTCGCACTTGTGTTGGTGCAGGAAACCACTTTTGCACTTGTATTAGTGTGGAAAAAACACTTTTTGCACTTGTGATAGTGTTGAAAAACCACTTTTCGCACTGGTGTTAGTGTTGAAAAACCACTTTTCGCACTTGTGTTGGTGCAGGAAACCACTTTTGCACTTGTATTAGTGTGGAAAAACCACTTTTCGCACTTGTGTTAGTGTTGAAAAACCACTTTTCGCACTTGTGTTAGTGTTGAAAAACCACTTTTCGCACTTGTGTTGGTGCAGGAAACCACTTTTGCACTTGTATTAGTGTGGAAAAAACACTTTTTGCACTTGTGATAGTGTTGAAAAACCACTTTTCGCACTTGTGTTAGTGTTGAAAAATAACTTTTCGCACTTGTGTTAGTGTTGAAAAACCACTTTTCGCACTTGGGTTGGTGCAGGAAACCACTTTTGCACTTGTATTAGTGTGGAAAAACCACTTTTCGCACATGTGTTAGTGTTGAAAAACCACTTTTCGCACTTGTGTTAGTGTTGAAAAACCACTTTTCGCACTTGTGTTGGTGCAGGAAACCACTTTTGCACTTGTATTAGTGTGGAAAAAACCACTTTTCGCACTTGTGTTAGTGTTGAAAAACCACTTTTCGCACTTGTGTTGGTGCAGGAAACCACTTTTGCACTTGCATTAGTGTGGAAAAACCACTTTTCGCACATGTGTTAGTGTTGAAAAACCACTTTTTGCACTTGTGTTAGTGTGGAAAAACCACTTTTCGCACTTGTGTTAGTGTTGAAAAACCACTTTTTGCACTTGTGTTAGTGTTGAAAAACCACTTTTCGCACTTGTGTTGGTGCAGGAAACCACTTTTGCACTTGTATTAGTGTGGAAAAAACACTTTTTGCACTTGTGATAGTGTTGAAAAACCACTTTTCGCACTTGTGTTAGTGTTGAAAAACCACTTTTCGCACTTGTGTTAGTGTTGAAAAACCACTTTTCGCACTTGGGTTGGTGCAGGAAACCACTTTTGCACTTGTATTAGTATGGAAAAAACACTTTTCGCACTTGTGTTAGTGTTGACTAACCACTTTTCGCACTTGTGTTAGTGTTGAAAAACCACTTTTCACACTTGTGTTAGTGTTGAAAAACCACTTTTCGCACTTATGTTGGTGCAGGAAACCACTTTTGCACTTGTATTAGTGTGGAAAAAACACTTTTTGCACTTGTGATAGTGTTGAAAAACCACTTTTCGCACTTGTGTTAGTGTTGAAAAACCACTTTTCGCACTTGTGTTGGTGCAGGAAACCACTTTTGCACTTGTATTAGTGTGGAAAAAACACTTTTTGCACTTGTGATAGTGTTGAAAAACCACTTTTCGCACTTGTGTTAATGTTGAAAAACCACTTTTCGCACTTGTGTTGGTGCAGGGAACCACTTTTGCACTTGTATTAGTGTTGAAAAAACACTTTTCGCACTTGTGTTAGTGTTGAAAAACCACTTTTTCGCACTTGTGTTAGTGTTGAAAAACCACTTTTCGCACTTGTGTTGGTGCAGGAAACCACTTTTGCACTTGTATTAGTGTGGAAAAACCACTTTTCGCACTTGTGTTAGTGTTGAAAAACCACTTTTCGCTCTTGCGTTAGTGTTGAAAAACCACTTTTCACACTTGTGTTGGTGCAGGAAACCACTTTTGCACTTGTATTAGTGTGGAAAAAACACTTTTTGCACTTGTGATAGTGTTGAAAAACCACTTTTCGCACTTGTGTTAGTGTTGAAAAACCACTTTTCGCACTTGTGTTAGTGTTGAAAAACCACTTTTCGCACTTGTGTTGGTGCAGGAAACCACTTTTGCACATGTATTAGTGTGGAAAAACCACTTTTTGCACTTGTGTTAGTGTTGAAAAACGACTTTTTGGACTTGTGTTAGTGTTGAAAAACCACTTTTCGCACTTGTGTTGGTGCAGGAAACCACTTTTGCACTTGTATTAGTGTGGAAAAAACACTTTTTGCACTTGTGATAGTGTTGAAAAACCACTTTTCGCACTGGTGTTAGTGTTGAAAAACCACTTTTCGCACTTGTGTTGGTGCAGGAAACCACTTTTGCACTTGTATTAGTGTGGAAAAACCACTTTTCGCACTTGTGTTAGTGTTGAAAAACCACTTTTCGCACTTGTGTTGGTGCAGGAAACCACTTTTGCACTTGTATTAGTGTGGAAAAACCACTTTTCGCACTTGTGTTAGTGTTGAAAAACCACTTTTCGCACTTGTGTTGGTGCAGGAAACCACTTTTGCACTTGTATTAGTGTGGAAAAACCACTTTTCGCACATGTGTTAGTGTTGAAAAACCACTTTTCGCACTTGTGTTAGTGTTGAAAAACCACTTTTCGCACTTGTGTTGGTGCAGGAAACCACTTTTGCACTTGTATTCGTGTGGCAAAACCACTTTTTGCACTTGTGTTAGTGTTGAAAAACCACTTTTCGCACTTGTGTTAGTGTTGAAAAACCACTTTTCGCACTTGTGTTGGTGCAGGAAACCACTTTTGCACTTGTATTAGTGTGGAAAAACCACTTTTCGCACTTGTGTTAGTGTTGAAAAACCACTTTTCGCACTTGTGTTGGTGCAGGAAACCACTTTTGCACTTGTATTAGTGTGGAAAAACCACTTTTCGCACATGTGTTAGTGTTGAAAAACCACTTTTCGCACTTGTGTTAGTGTTGAAAAACCACTTTTCGCACTTGTGTTGGTGCAGGAAACCACTTTTGCACTTGTATTCGTGTGGCAAAACCACTTTTTGCACTTGTGATAGTGTTGAAAAACCACTTTTCGCACTGGTGTTAGTGTTGAAAAACCACTTTTCGCACTTGTGTTGGTGCAGGAAACCACTTTTGCACTTGTATTAGTGTGGAAAAACCACTTTTCGCACTTGTGTTAGTGTTGAAAAACCACTTTTTGCACTTGTGTTAGTGTTGAAAAACCACTTTTCGCACTTGTGTTGGTGCAGGAAACCACTTTTGCACTTGTATTAGTGTGGAAAAAACACTTTTTGCACTTGTGATAGTGTTGAAAAACCACTTTTCGCACTTGTGTTAATGTTGAAAAAACACTTTTCGCACTTGTGTTGGTGCAGGGAACCACTTTTGCACTTGTATTAGTGTTGAAAAAACACTTTTCGCACTTGTGTTAGTGTTGAAAAACCACTTTTTCGCACTTGTGTTAGTGTTGAAAAACCACTTTTCGCACTTGTGTTGGTGCAGGAAACCACTTTTGCACTTGTATTAGTGTGGAAAAACCACTTTTCGCACTTGTGTTAGTGTTGAAAAACCACTTTTCGCTCTTGCGTTAGTGTTGAAAAACCACTTTTCACACTTGTGTTGGTGCAGGAAACCACTTTTGCACTTGTATTAGTGTGGAAAAAACACTTTTTGCACTTGTGATAGTGTTGAAAAACCACTTTTCGCACTTGTGTTGGTGCAGGGAACCACTTTTGCACTTGTATTAGTGTGGAAAAAACACTTTTCGCACTTGTGTTAGTGTTGAAAAACCACTTTTTCGCACTTGTGTTAGTGTTGAAAAACCACTTTTCGCACTTGTGTTGGTGCAGGAAACCACTTTTGCACTTGTATTAGTGTGGAAAAACCACTTTTCGCACTTGTGTTAGTGTTGAAAAACCACTTTTCGCTCTTGCGTTAGTGTTGAAAAACCACTTTTCACACTTGTGTTGGTGCAGGAAACCACTTTTGCACTTGTATTAGTGTGGAAAAAACACTTTTTGCACTTGTGATAGTGTTGAAAAACCACTTTTCGCACTTGTGTTAGTGTTGAAAAACCACTTTTCGCACTTGTGTTAGTGTTGAAAAACCACTTTTCGCACTTGTGTTGGTGCAGGAAACCACTTTTGCACATGTATTAGTGTGGAAAAACCACTTTTTGCACTTGTGTTAGTGTTGAAAAACCACTTTTTGCACTTGTGTTAGTGTTGAAAAACCACTTTTCGCACTTGTGTTGGTGCAGGAAACCACTTTTGCACTTGTATTAGTGTGGAAAAAACACTTTTTGCACTTGTGATAGTGTTGAAAAACCACTTTTCGCACTGGTGTTAGTGTTGAAAAACCACTTTTCGCACTTGTGTTGGTGCAGGAAACCACTTTTGCACTTGTATTAGTGTGGAAAAACCACTTTTCGCACTTGTGTTAGTGTTGAAAAACCACTTTTCGCACTTGTGTTAGTGTTGAAAAACCACTTTTCGCACTTGTGTTGGTGCAGGAAACCACTTTTGCACTTGTATTAGTGTGGAAAAAACACTTTTTGCACTTGTGATAGTGTTGAAAAACCACTTTTCGCACTTGTGTTAGTGTTGAAAAATAACTTTTCGCACTTGTGTTAGTGTTGAAAAACCACTTTTCGCACTTGGGTTGGTGCAGGAAACCACTTTTGCACTTGTATTAGTGTGGAAAAACCACTTTTCGCACATGTGTTAGTGTTGAAAAACCACTTTTCGCACTTGTGTTAGTGTTGAAAAACCACTTTTCGCACTTGTGTTGGTGCAGGAAACCACTTTTGCACTTGTATTAGTGTGGAAAAACCACTTTTCGCACTTGTGTTAGTGTTGAAAAACCACTTTTCGCACTTGTGTTGGTGCAGGAAACCACTTTTGCACTTGTATTAGTGTGGAAAAACCACTTTTCGCACATGTGTTAGTGTTGAAAAACCACTTTTCGCACTTGTGTTAGTGTTGAAAAACCACTTTTCGCACTTGTGTTGGTGCAGGAAACCACTTTTGCACTTGTATTCGTGTGGCAAAACCACTTTTTGCACTTGTGATAGTGTTGAAAAACCACTTTTCGCACTGGTGTTAGTGTTGAAAAACCACTTTTCGCACTTGTGTTGGTGCAGGAAACCACTTTTGCACTTGTATTAGTGTGGAAAAACCACTTTTCGCACTTGTGTTAGTGTTGAAAAACCACTTTTTGCACTTGTGTTAGTGTTGAAAAACCACTTTTCGCACTTGTGTTGGTGCAGGAAACCACTTTTGCACTTGTATTAGTGTGGAAAAAAACACTTTTTGCACTTGTGATAGTGTTGAAAAACCACTTTTCGCACTTGTGTTAGTGTTGAAAAACCACTTTTCGCACTTGTGTTAGTGTTGAAAAACCACTTTTCGCACTTGGGTTGGTGCAGGAAACCACTTTTGCACTTGTATTAGTATGGAAAAAACACTTTTCGCACTTGTGTTAGTGTTGACTAACCACTTTTCGCACTTGTGTTAGTGTTGAAAAACCACTTTTCACACTTGTGTTAGTGTTGAAAAACCACTTTTCGCACTTATGTTGGTGCAGGAAACCACTTTTGCACTTGTATTAGTGTGGAAAAAACACTTTTTGCACTTGTGATAGTGTTGAAAAACCACTTTTCGCACTTGTGTTAGTGTTGAAAAACCACTTTTCGCACTTGTGTTGGTGCAGGAAACCACTTTTGCACTTGTATTAGTGTGGAAAAAACACTTTTTGCACTTGTGATAGTGTTGAAAAACCACTTTTCGCACTTGTGTTAATGTTGAAAAACCACTTTTCGCACTTGTGTTGGTGCAGGGAACCACTTTTGCACTTGTATTAGTGTTGAAAAAACACTTTTCGCACTTGTGTTAGTGTTGAAAAACCACTTTTTCGCACTTGTGTTAGTGTTGAAAAACCACTTTTCGCACTTGTGTTGGTGCAGGAAACCACTTTTGCACTTGTATTAGTGTGGAAAAACCACTTTTCGCACTTGTGTTAGTGTTGAAAAACCACTTTTCGCTCTTGCGTTAGTGTTGAAAAACCACTTTTCACACTTGTGTTGGTGCAGGAAACCACTTTTGCACTTGTATTAGTGTGGAAAAAACACTTTTTGCACTTGTGATAGTGTTGAAAAACCACTTTTCGCACTTGTGTTAGTGTTGAAAAACCACTTTTCGCACTTGTGTTAGTGTTGAAAAACCACTTTTCGCACTTGTGTTGTGCAGGAAACCACTTTTGCACATGTATTAGTGTGGAAAAACCACTTTTTGCACTTGTGTTAGTGTTGAAAAACGACTTTTTGGACTTGTGTTAGTGTTGAAAAACCACTTTTCGCACTTGTGTTGGTGCAGGAAACCACTTTTGCACTTGTATTAGTGTGGAAAAAACACTTTTTGCACTTGTGATAGTGTTGAAAAACCACTTTTCGCACTGGTGTTAGTGTTGAAAAACCACTTTTCGCACTTGTGTTGGTGCAGGAAACCACTTTTGCACTTGTATTAGTGTGGAAAAACCACTTTTCGCACTTGTGTTAGTGTTGAAAACCACTTTTCGCACTTGTGTTAGTGTTGAAAAACCACTTTTCGCACTTGTGTTGGTGCAGGAAACCACTTTTGCACTTGTATTAGTGTGGAAAAAACACTTTTTGCACTTGTGATAGTGTTGAAAAACCACTTTTCGCACTTGTGTTAGTGTTGAAAAACCACTTTTTGCACTTGTGTTAGTGTTGAAAAACCACTTTTTGCACTTGGGTTGGTGCAGGAAACCACTTTTGCACTTGTATTAGTGTGGAAAAACCACTTTTCGCACATGTGTTAGTGTTGAAAAACCACTTTTCGCACTTGTGTTAGTGTTGAAAAACCACTTTTCGCACTTGTGTTGGTGCAGGAAACCACTTTTGCACTTGTATTAGTGTGGAAAAACCACTTTTCGCACTTGTGTTAGTGTTGAAAAACCACTTTTCGCACTTGTGTTGGTGCAGGAAACCACTTTTGCACTTGTATTAGTGTGGAAAAACCACTTTTCGCACATGTGTTAGTGTTGAAAAACCACTTTTCGCACTTGTGTTAGTGTTGAAAAACCACTTTTCGCACTTGTGTTGGTGCAGGAAACCACTTTTGCACTTGTATTCGTGTGGCAAAACCACTTTTTGCACTTGTGATAGTGTTGAAAAACCACTTTTCGCACTGGTGTTAGTGTTGAAAAACCACTTTTCGCACTTGTGTTAGTGTTGAAAAACCACTTTTCGCACTTGTGTTGGTGCAGGAAACCACTTTTGCACATGTATTAGTGTGGAAAAACCACTTTTTGCACTTGTGTTAGTGTTGAAAAACCACTTTTTGCACTTGTGTTAGTGTTGAAAAACCACTTTTCGCACTTGTGTTGGTGCAGGAAACCACTTTTGCACTTGTATTAGTGTGGAAAAAACACTTTTTGCACTTGTGATAGTGTTGAAAAACCACTTTTCGCACTGGTGTTAGTGTTGAAAAACCACTTTTCGCACTTGTGTTGGTGCAGGAAACCACTTTTGCACTTGTATTAGTGTGGAAAAACCACTTTTCGCACTTGTGTTAGTGTTGAAAAACCACTTTTCGCACTTGTGTTAGTGTTGAAAAACCACTTTTCGCACTTGTGTTGGTGCAGGAAACCACTTTTGCACTTGTATTAGTGTGGAAAAAAACACTTTTTGCACTTGTGATAGTGTTGAAAAACCACTTTTCGCACTTGTGTTAGTGTTGAAAAATAACTTTTCGCACTTGTGTTAGTGTTGAAAAACCACTTTTCGCACTTGGGTTGGTGCAGGAAACCACTTTTGCACTTGTATTAGTGTGGAAAAACCACTTTTCGCACATGTGTTAGTGTTGAAAAACCACTTTTCGCACTTGTGTTAGTGTTGAAAAACCACTTTTCGCACTTGTGTTGGTGCAGGAAACCACTTTTGCACTTGTATTAGTGTGGAAAAACCACTTTTCGCACTTGTGTTAGTGTTGAAAAACCACTTTTCGCACTTGTGTTGGTGCAGGAAACCACTTTTGCACTTGCATTAGTGTGGAAAAACCACTTTTCGCACATGTGTTAGTGTTGAAAAACCACTTTTTGCACTTGTGTTAGTGTGGAAAAACCACTTTTCGCACTTGTGTTAGTGTTGAAAAACCACTTTTTGCACTTGTGTTAGTGTTGAAAAACCACTTTTCGCACTTGTGTTGGTGCAGGAAACCACTTTTGCACTTGTATTAGTGTGGAAAAAACACTTTTTGCACTTGTGATAGTGTTGAAAAACCACTTTTCGCACTTGTGTTAGTGTTGAAAAACCACTTTTCGCACTTGTGTTAGTGTTGAAAAACCACTTTTCGCACTTGGGTTGGTGCAGGAAACCACTTTTGCACTTGTATTAGTATGGAAAAAACACTTTTCGCACTTGTGTTAGTGTTGACTAACCACTTTTCGCACTTGTGTTAGTGTTGAAAAACCACTTTTCACACTTGTGTTAGTGTTGAAAAACCACTTTTCGCACTTATGTTGGTGCAGGAAACCACTTTTGCACTTGTATTAGTGTGGAAAAAACACTTTTTGCACTTGTGATAGTGTTGAAAAACCACTTTTCGCACTTGTGTTAGTGTTGAAAAACCACTTTTCGCATTTGTGTTGGTGCAGGAAACCACTTTTGCACTTGTATTAGTGTGGAAAAAACACTTTTTGCACTTGTGATAGTGTTGAAAAACCACTTTTCGCACTTGTGTTAATGTTGAAAAACCACTTTTCGCACTTGTGTTGGTGCAGGGAACCACTTTTGCACTTGTATTAGTGTTGAAAAAACACTTTTCGCACTTGTGTTAGTGTTGAAAAACCACTTTTTCGCACTTGTGTTAGTGTTGAAAAACCACTTTTCGCACTTGTGTTGGTGCAGGAAACCACTTTTGCACTTGTATTAGTGTGGAAAAACCACTTTTCGCACTTGTGTTAGTGTTGAAAAACCACTTTTCGCTCTTGCGTTAGTGTTGAAAAACCCACTTTTCACACTTGTGTTGGTGCAGGAAACCACTTTTGCACTTGTATTAGTGTGGAAAAAACACTTTTTGCACTTGTGATAGTGTTGAAAAACCACTTTTCGCACTTGTGTTAGTGTTGAAAAACCACTTTTCGCACTTGTGTTAGTGTTGAAAAACCACTTTTCGCACTTGTGTTGGTGCAGGAAACCACTTTTGCACATGTATTAGTGTGGAAAAACCACTTTTTGCACTTGTGTTAGTGTTGAAAAACGACTTTTTGGACTTGTGTTAGTGTTGAAAAACCACTTTTCGCACTTGTGTTGGTGCAGGAAACCACTTTTGCACTTGTATTAGTGTGGAAAAAACACTTTTTGCACTTGTGATAGTGTTGAAAAACCACTTTTCGCACTGGTGTTAGTGTTGAAAAACCACTTTTCGCACTTGTGTTGGTGCAGGAAACCACTTTTGCACTTGTATTAGTGTGGAAAAACCACTTTTCGCACTTGTGTTAGTGTTGAAAAACCACTTTTCGCACTTGTGTTAGTGTTGAAAAACCACTTTTCGCACTTGTGTTGGTGCAGGAAACCACTTTTGCACTTGTATTAGTGTGGAAAAAACACTTTTTGCACTTGTGATAGTGTTGAAAAACCACTTTTCGCACTTGTGTTAGTGTTGAAAAACAACTTTTCGCACTTGTGTTAGTGTTGAAAAACTACTTTTTGCACTTGGGTTGGTGCAGGAAACCACTTTTGCACTTGTATTAGTGTGGAAAAACCACTTTTCGCACATGTGTTAGTGTTGAAAAACCACTTTTCGCACTTGTGTTAGTGTTGAAAAACCACTTTTCGCACTTGTGTTGGTGCAGGAAACCACTTTTGCACTTGTATTAGTGTGGAAAAACCACTTTTCGCACTTGTGTTAGTGTTGAAAAACCACTTTTCGCACTTGTGTTGGTGCAGGAAACCACTTTTGCACTTGTATTAGTGTGGAAAAACCACTTTTCGCACATGTGTTAGTGTTGAAAAACCACTTTTCGCACTTGTGTTAGTGTTGAAAAACCACTTTTCGCACTTGTGTTGGTGCAGGAAACCACTTTTGCACTTGTATTCGTGTGGCAAAACCACTTTTTGCACTTGTGATAGTGTTGAAAAACCACTTTTCGCACTGGTGTTAGTGTTGAAAAACCACTTTTCGCACTTGTGTTGGTGCAGGAAACCACTTTTGCACTTGTATTAGTGTGGAAAAACCACTTTTTGCACTTGTGTTAGTGTTGAAAAACCACTTTTCGCACTTGTGTTAGTGTTGAAAAACCACTTTTTGCACTTGTGTTGGTGCAGGAAACCACTTTTGCACTTGTATTAGTGTGGAAAAAACACTTTTTGCACTTGTGATAGTGTTGAAAAACCACTTTTCGCACTTGTGTTAGTGTTGAAAAACCACTTTTCGCACTTGTGTTAGTGTTGAAAAACCACTTTTCGCACTTGGGTTGGTGCAGGAAACCACTTTTGCACTTGTATTAGTATGGAAAAAACACTTTTCGCACTTGTGTTAGTGTTGAAAAACCACTTTTCGCACTTGTGTTAGTGTTGAAAAACCACTTTTCACACTTGTGTTAGTGTTGAAAAACCACTTTTCGCACTTGTGTTGGTGCAGGAAACCACTTTTGCACTTGTATTAGTGTGGAAAAAACACTTTTTGCACTTGTGATAGTGTTGAAAAACCACTTTTCGCACTTGTGTTAGTGTTGAAAAACCACTTTTCGCACTTGTGTTGGTGCAGGAAACCACTTTTGCACTTGTATTAGTGTGGAAAAAACACTTTTTGCACTTGTGATAGTGTTGAAAAACCACTTTTCGCACTTGTGTTAATGTTGAAAAACCACTTTTCGCACTTGTGTTGGTGCAGGGAACCACTTTTGCACTTGTATTAGTGTGGAAAAAACACTTTTCGCACTTGTGTTAGTGTTGAAAAACCACTTTTTCGCACTTGTGTTAGTGTTGAAAAACCACTTTTCGCACTTGTGTTGGTGCAGGAAACCACTTTTGCACTTGTATTAGTGTGGAAAAACCACTTTTCGCACTTGTGTTATTGTTGAAAAACCACTTTTCGCTCTTGCGTTAGTGTTGAAAAACCACTTTTCACACTTGTGTTGGTGCAGGAAACCACTTTTGCACTTGTATTAGTGTGGAAAAAACACTTTTTGCACTTGTGATAGTGTTGAAAAACCACTTTTCGCACTTGTGTTAGTGTTGAAAAACCACTTTTCGCACTTGTGTTAGTGTTGAAAACCACTTTTCGCACTTGTGTTGGTGCAGGAAACCACTTTTGCGCTTGTATTAGTGTGGAAAAACCACTTTTTGCACTTGTGTTAGTGTTGAAAAACCACTTTTTGCACTTGTGTTAGTGTTGAAAAACCACTTTTCGCACTTGTGTTGGTGCAGGAAACCACTTTTGCACTTGTATTAGTGTGGAAAAAACACTTTTTGCACTTGTGATAGTGTTGAAAAACCACTTTTTGCACTGGTGTTAGTGTTGAAAAACCACTTTTCGCACTAGTGTTGGTGCAGGAAACCACTTTTGCACTTGTATTAGTGTGGAAAAACCACTTTTCGCACTTGTGTTAGTGTTGAAAAACCACTTTTCGCACTTGTGTTAGTGTTGAAAAACCACTTTTCGCACTTGTGTTGGTGCAGGAAACCACTTTTGCACTTGTATTAGTGTGGAAAAAACACTTTTTGCACTTGTGATAGTGTTGAAAAACCACTTTTCGCACTTGTGTTAGTGTTGAAAAACCACTTTCGCACTTGTGTTGGTGCAGGAAACCACTTTTGCACTTGTATTAGTGTGGAAAAAACACTTTTTGCACTTGTGATAGTGTTGAAAAACCACTTTTCGCACTTGTGTTAGTGTTGAAAAACCACTTTCGCACTTGTGTTGGTGCAGGAAACCACTTTTGCACTTGTATTAGTGTGGAAAAAACACTTTTTGCACTTATGATAGTGTTGAAAAACCACTTTTCGCACTTGTGTTAGTGTTGAAAAACCACTTTTCGCACTTGGGTTGGTGCAGGAAACCACTTTTGCACTTGTATTAGTATGGAAAAAACACTTTTCGCACTTGTGTTAGTGTTGAAAAACCACTTTTCGCACTTGTGTTAGTGTTGAAAAACCACTTTTCACACTTGTGTTAGTGTTGAAAAACCACTTTTCGCACTTGTGTTGGTGCAGGAAACCACTTTTGCACTTGTATTAGTGTGGAAAAAACACTTTTTGCACTTGTGATAGTGTTGAAAAACCACTTTTCGCACTTGTGTTAGTGTTGAAAAACCACTTTTCGCACTTGTGTTGGTGCAGGAAACCACTTTTGCACTTGTATTAGTGTGGAAAAAACACTTTTTGCACTTGTGATAGTGTTGAAAAACCACTTTTCGCACCTGTGTTAATGTTGAAAAACCACTTTTCGCACTTGTGTTGGTGCAGGGAACCACTTTTGCACTTGTATTAGTGTGGAAAAAACACTTTTCGCACTTGTGTTAGTGTTGAAAAACCACTTTTTCGCACTTGTGTTAGTGTTGAAAAACCACTTTTCGCACTTGTGTTGGTGTAGGAAACCACTTTTGCACTTGTATTAGTGTGGAAAAACCACTTTTCCCACTTGTGTTAGTGTTGAAAAACCACTTTTCGCTCTTGCGTTAGTGTTGAAAAACCACTTTTCACACTTGTGTTGGTGCAGGAAACCACTTTTGCACTTGTATTAGTGTGGAAAAAACACTTTTTGCACTTGTGATAGTGTTGAAAAACCACTTTTCGCACTTGTGTTAGTGTTGAAAAACCACTTTTCGCACTTGTGTTAGTGTTGAAAAACCACTTTTCGCACTTGTGTTGGTGCAGGAAACCACTTTTGCACTTGTATTAGTGTGGAAAAACCACTTTTTGCACTTGTGTTAGTGTTGAAAAACCACTTTTTGCACTTGTGTTAGTGTTGAAAAACCACTTTTCGCACTTGTGTTGGTGCAGGAAACCACTTTTGCACTTGTATTAGTGTGGAAAAAACACTTTTTGCACTTGTGATAGTGTTGAAAAACCACTTTTCGCACTGGTGTTCGTGTTGAAAAACCACTTTTCGCACTTGTGTTGGTGCAGGAAACCACTTTTGCACTTGTATTAGTGTGGAAAAACCACTTTTCGCACTTGTGTTAGTGTTGAAAAACCACTTTTCGCACTTGTGTTAGTGTTGAAAAACCACTTTTCGCACTTGTGTTGGTGCAGGAAACCACTTTTGCACTTGTATTAGTGTTGAAAAACCACTTTTCGCACTTGTGTTGGTGCAGGAAACCACTTTTGCACTTGTATTAGTGTGGAAAAAACACTTTTTGCACTTGTGATAGTGTTGAAAAACCACTTTTCGCACTTGTGTTAGTGTTGAAAAACAACTTTTCGCACTTGTGTTAGTGTTGAAAAACCACTTTTTGCACTTGGGTTGGTGCAGGAAACCACTTTTGCACTTGTATTAGTGTGGAAAAACCACTTTTCGCACATGTGTTAGTGTTGAAAAACCACTTTTCGCACTTGTGTTAGTGTTGAAAAACCACTTTTCGCACTTGTGTTGGTGCAGGAAACCACTTTTGCACTTGTATTAGTGTGGAAAAACCACTTTTCGCACTTGTGTTAGTGTTGAAAAACCACTTTTCGCACTTGTGTTGGTGCAGGAAACCACTTTTGCACTTGTATTAGTGTGGAAAAACCACTTTTCGCACATGTGTTAGTGTTGAAAAACCACTTTTCGCACTTGTGTTAGTGTTGAAAAACCACTTTTCGCACTTGTGTTGGTGCAGGAAACCACTTTTGCACTTGTATTCGTGTGGCAAAACCACTTTTTGCACTTGTGATAGTGTTGAAAAACCACTTTTCGCACTGGTGTTAGTGTTGAAAAACCACTTTTCGCACTTGTGTTGGTGCAGGAAACCACTTTTGCACTTGTATTAGTGTGGAAAAACCACTTTTTGCACTTGTGTTAGTGTTGAAAAACCACTTTTCGCACTTGTGTTAGTGTTGAAAAACCACTTTTTGCACTTGTGTTGGTGCAGGAAACCACTTTTGCACTTGTATTAGTGTGGAAAAACCACTTTTTGCACTTGTGATAGTGTTGAAAAACCACTTTTCGCACTTGTGTTAGTGTTGAAAAACCACTTTTCGCACTTGTGTTAGTGTTGAAAAACCACTTTTCGCACTTGGGTTGGTGCAGGAAACCACTTTTGCACTTGTGTTAGTATGGAAAAAACACTTTTCGCACTTGTGTTAGTGTTGAAAAACCACTTTTCGCACTTGTGTTAGTGTTGAAAAACCACTTTTCACACTTGTGTTAGTGTTGAAAAACCACTTTTCGCACTTGTGTTGGTGCAGGAAACCACTTTTGCACTTGTATTAGTGTGGAAAAAACACTTTTTGCACTTGTGATAGTGTTGAAAAACCACTTTTCGCACTTGTGTTAGTGTTGAAAAACCACTTTTCGCACTTGTGTTGGTGCAGGAAACCACTTTTGCACTTGTATTAGTGTGGAAAAAACACTTTTTGCACTTGTGATAGTGTTGAAAAACCACTTTTCGCACTTGTGTTAATGTTGAAAAACCACTTTTCGCACTTGTGTTGGTGCAGGGAACCACTTTTGCACTTGTATTAGCGTGGAAAAAACACTTTTCGCACTTGTGTTAGTGTTGAAAAACCACTTTTTCGCACTTGTGTTAGTGTTGAAAAACCACTTTTCGCACTTGTGTTGGCGCAGGAAACCACTTTTGCACTTGTATTAGTGTGGAAAAACCACTTTTCGCACTTGTGTTATTGTTGAAAAACCACTTTTCGCTCTTGCGTTAGTGTTGAAAAACCACTTTTCACACTTGTGTTGGTGCAGGAAACCACTTTTGCACTTGTATTAGTGTGGAAAAAACACTTTTTGCACTTGTGATAGTGTTGAAAAACCACTTTTCGCACTTGTGTTAGTGTTGAAAAACCACTTTTCGCACTTGTGTTAGTGTTGAAAAACCACTTTTCGCACTTGTGTTGGTGCAGGAAACCACTTTTGCACTTGTATTAGTGTGGATAAACCACTTTTTGCACTTGTGTTAGTGTTGAAAAACCACTTTTTGCACTTGTGTTAGTGTTGAAAAACCACTTTTCGCACTTGTGTTGGTGCAGGAAACCACTTTTGCACTTGTATTAGTGTGGAAAAAACACTTTTTGCACTTGTGATAGTGTTGAAAACCACTTTTTGCACTGGTGTTAGTGTTGAAAAACCACTTTTCGCACTTGTGTTGGTGCAGGAAACCACTTTTGCACTTGTATTAGTGTGGAAAAACCACTTTTCGCACTTGTGTTAGTGTTGAAAAACCACTTTTCGCACTTGTGTTAGTGTTGAAAAACCACTTTTCGCACTTGTGTTGGTGCAGGAAACCACTTTTGCACTTGTATTAGTGTGGAAAAAACACTTTTTGCACTTGTGATAGTGTTGAAAAACCACTTTTCGCACTTGTGTTAGTGTTGAAAAACCACTTTTCGCACTTGTGTTGGTGCAGGAAACCACTTTTGCACTTGTATTAGTGTGGAAAAAACACTTTTTGCACTTGTGATAGTGTTGAAAAACCACTTTTCGCACTTGTGTTAATGTTGAAAAACCACTTTTCGCACTTGTGTTGGTGCAGGGAACCACTTTTGCACTTGTATTAGTGTGGAAAAAACACTTTTCGCACTTGTGTTAGTGTTGAAAAACCACTTTTTCGCACTTGTGTTAGTGTTGAAAAACCACTTTTCGCACTTGTGTTGGTGTAGGAAACCACTTTTGCACTTGTATTAGTGTGGAAAAACCACTTTTCCCACTTGTGTTAGTGTTGAAAAACCACTTTTCGCTCTTGCGTTAGTGTTGAAAAACCACTTTTCACACTTGTGTTGGTGCAGGAAACCACTTTTGCACTTGTATTAGTGTGGAAAAAACACTTTTTGCACTTGTGATAGTGTTGAAAAACCACTTTTCGCACTTGTGTTAGTGTTGAAAAACCACTTTTCGCACTTGTGTTAGTGTTGAAAAACCACTTTTCGCACTTGTGTTGGTGCAGGAAACCACTTTTGCACTTGTATTAGTGTGGAAAAACCACTTTTTGCACTTGTGTTAGTGTTGAAAAACCACTTTTTGCACTTGTGTTAGTGTTGAAAAACCACTTTTCGCACTTGTGTTGGTGCAGGAAACCACTTTTGCACTTGTATTAGTGTGGAAAAAACACTTTTTGCACTTGTGATAGTGTTGAAAAACCACTTTTCGCACTGGTGTTCGTGTTGAAAAACCACTTTTCGCACTTGTGTTGGTGCAGGAAACCACTTTTGCACTTGTATTAGTGTGGAAAAACCACTTTTCGCACTTGTGTTAGTGTTGAAAAACCACTTTTCGCACTTGTGTTAGTGTTGAAAAACCACTTTTCGCACTTGTGTTGGTGCAGGAAACCACTTTTGCACTTGTATTAGTGTTGAAAAACCACTTTTCGCACTTGTGTTGGTGCAGGAAACCACTTTTGCACTTGTATTAGTGTGGAAAAAACACTTTTTGCACTTGTGATAGTGTTGAAAAACCACTTTTCGCACTTGTGTTAGTGTTGAAAAACAACTTTTCGCACTTGTGTTAGTGTTGAAAAACCACTTTTTGCACTTGGGTTGGTGCAGGAAACCACTTTTGCACTTGTATTAGTGTGGAAAAACCACTTTTCGCACATGTGTTAGTGTTGAAAAACCACTTTTCGCACTTGTGTTAGTGTTGAAAAACCACTTTTCGCACTTGTGTTGGTGCAGGAAACCACTTTTGCACTTGTATTAGTGTGGAAAAACCACTTTTCGCACTTGTGTTAGTGTTGAAAAACCACTTTTCGCACTTGTGTTGGTGCAGGAAACCACTTTTGCACTTGTATTAGTGTGGAAAAACCACTTTTCGCACATGTGTTAGTGTTGAAAAACCACTTTTCGCACTTGTGTTAGTGTTGAAAAACCACTTTTCGCACTTGTGTTGGTGCAGGAAACCACTTTTGCACTTGTATTCGTGTGGCAAAACCACTTTTTGCACTTGTGATAGTGTTGAAAAACCACTTTTCGCACTGGTGTTAGTGTTGAAAAACCACTTTTCGCACTTGTGTTGGTGCAGGAAACCACTTTTGCACTTGTATTAGTGTGGAAAAACCACTTTTTGCACTTGTGTTAGTGTTGAAAAACCACTTTTCGCACTTGTGTTAGTGTTGAAAAACCACTTTTTGCACTTGTGTTGGTGCAGGAAACCACTTTTGCACTTGTATTAGTGTGGAAAAACCACTTTTTGCACTTGTGATAGTGTTGAAAAACCACTTTTCGCACTTGTGTTAGTGTTGAAAAACCACTTTTCGCACTTGTGTTAGTGTTGAAAAACCACTTTTCGCACTTGGGTTGGTGCAGGAAACCACTTTTGCACTTGTATTAGTATGGAAAAAACACTTTTCGCACTTGTGTTAGTGTTGAAAAACCACTTTTCGCACTTGTGTTAGTGTTGAAAAACCACTTTTCACACTTGTGTTAGTGTTGAAAAACCACTTTTCGCACTTGTGTTGGTGCAGGAAACCACTTTTGCACTTGTATTAGTGTGGAAAAAACACTTTTTGCACTTGTGATAGTGTTGAAAAACCACTTTTCGCACTTGTGTTAGTGTTGAAAAACCACTTTTCGCACTTGTGTTGGTGCAGGAAACCACTTTTGCACTTGTATTAGTGTGGAAAAAACACTTTTTGCACTTGTGATAGTGTTGAAAAACCACTTTTCGCACTTGTGTTAATGTTGAAAAACCACTTTTCGCACTTGTGTTGGTGCAGGGAACCACTTTTGCACTTGTATTAGCGTGGAAAAAACACTTTTCGCACTTGTGTTAGTGTTGAAAAACCACTTTTTCGCACTTGTGTTAGTGTTGAAAAACCACTTTTCGCACTTGTGTTGGTGCAGGAAACCACTTTTGCACTTGTATTAGTGTGGAAAAACCACTTTTCGCACTTGTGTTATTGTTGAAAAACCACTTTTCGCTCTTGCGTTAGTGTTGAAAAACCACTTTTCACACTTGTGTTGGTGCAGGAAACCACTTTTGCACTTGTATTAGTGTGGAAAAAACACTTTTTGCACTTGTGATAGTGTTGAAAAACCACTTTTCGCACTTGTGTTAGTGTTGAAAAACCACTTTTCGCACTTGTGTTAGTGTTGAAAAACCACTTTTCGCACTTGTGTTGGTGCAGGAAACCACTTTTGCACTTGTATTAGTGTGGAAAAACCACTTTTTGCACTTGTGTTAGTGTTGAAAAACCACTTTTTGCACTTGTGTTAGTGTTGAAAAACCACTTTTCGCACTTGTGTTGGTGCAGGAAACCACTTTTGCACTTGTATTAGTGTGGAAAAAACACTTTTTGCACTTGTGATAGTGTTGAAAACCACTTTTTGCACTGGTGTTAGTGTTGAAAACCACTTTTCGCACTTGTGTTGGTGCAGGAAACCACTTTTGCACTTGTATTAGTGTGGAAAAACCACTTTTCGCACTTGTGTTAGTGTTGAAAAACCACTTTTCGCACTTGTGTTAGTGTTGAAAAACCACTTTTCGCACTTGTGTTGGTGCAGGAAACCACTTTTGCACTTGTATTAGTGTGGAAAAAACACTTTTTGCACTTGTGATAGTGTTGAAAAACCACTTTTCGCACTTGTGTTAGTGTTGAAAAACCACTTTTCGCACTTGTGTTAGTGTTGAAAAACCACTTTTCGCACTTGGGTTGGTGCAGGAAACCAATTTTGCACTTGTATTAGTATGGAAAAAACACTTTTCGCACTTGTGTTAGTGTTGAAAAACCACTTTTCGCACTTGTGTTAGTGTTGAAAAACCACTTTTCACACTTGTGTTAGTGTTGAAAAACCACTTTTCGCACTTGTGTTGGTGCAGGAAACCACTTTTGCACTTGTATTAGTGTGGAAAAAACACTTTTTGCACTTGTGATAGTGTTGAAAAACCACTTTTCGCACTTGTGTTAGTGTTGAAAAACCACTTTCGCACTTGTGTTGGTGCAGGAAACCACTTTTGCACTTGTATTAGTGTGGAAAAAACACTTTTTGCACTTATGATAGTGTTGAAAAAACCACTTTTCGCACTTGTGTTAGTGTTGAAAAACCACTTTTCGCACTTGGGTTGGTGCAGGAAACCACTTTTGCACTTGTATTAGTGTGGAAAAACCACTTTTCGCACTTGTGTTAGTGTTGAAAAACCACTTTTCGCACTTGTGTTAGTGTTGAAAAACCACTTTTCGCACTTGTGTTGGTGCAGGAAACCACTTTTGCACTTGTATTAGTGTGGAAAAAACACTTTTTGCACTTGTGATAGTGTTGAAAAACCACTTTTCGCACTTGTGTTAGTGTTGAAAAGCAACTTTTCGCACTTGTGTTAGTGTTGAAAAACCACTTTTTGCACTTGGGTTGGTGCAGGAAACCACTTTTGCACTTGTATTAGTGTGGAAAAACCACTTTTCGCACATGTGTTAGTGTTGAAAAACCACTTTTCGCACTTGTGTTAGTGTTGAAAAACCACTTTTCGCACTTGTGTTGGTGCAGGAAACCACTTTTGCACTTGTATTAGTGTGGAAAAACCACTTTTCGCACTTGTGTTAGTGTTGAAAAACCACTTTTCGCACTTGTGTTGGTGCAGGAAACCACTTTTGCACTTGCATTAGTGTGGAAAAACCACTTTTCGCACATGTGTTAGTGTTGAAAAACCACTTTTCGCACTTGTGTTAGTGTTGAAAAACCACTTTTCGCACTTGTGTTGGTGCAGGAAACCACTTTTCGCACTTGTGTTAGTGTTGAAAAACCACTTTTTGCACTTGTGTTGGTGCAGGAAACCACTTTTGCACTTGTATTAGTGTTGAAAAACCACTTTTCGCACTTGTGTTAGTGTTGAAAAACCATTTTCGCACTTGTGTTAGTGTTGAAAAACCACTTTTCGCACTTGTGTTGGTGCAGGAAACCACTTTTGCACTTGTATTAGTGTGGAAAAACCACTTTTTGCACTTGTGTTAGTGTTGAAAAACCACTTTTTGCACTTGTGTTAGTGTTGAAAAAACCACTTTTCGCACTTGTGTTGGTGCAGGAAACCACTTTTGCACTTGTATTAGTGTGGAAAAAACACTTTTTGCACTTGTGATAGTGTTGAAAAACCACTTTTCGTACTGGTGTTCGTGTTGAAAAACCACTTTTCGCACTTGTGTTGGTGCAGGAAACCACTTTTGCACTTGTATTAGTGTGGAAAAACCACTTTTCGCACTTGTGTTAGTGTTGAAAAACCACTTTTCGCACTTGTGTTAGTGTTGAAAAACCACTTTTCGCACTTGTGTTGGTGCAGGAAACCACTTTTGCACTTGTATTAGTGTGGAAAAAACACTTTTTGCACTTGTGATAGTGTTGAAAAACCACTTTTCGCACTTGTGTTAGTGTTGAAAAACCACTTTTCGCACTTGTGTTAGTGTTGAAAAACCACTTTTCGCACTTGTGTTGGTGCAGGAAACCACTTTTGCACTTGTATTAGTGTGGAAAAAACACTTTTTGCACTTGTGATAGTGTTGAAAAACCACTTTTCGCACTTGTGTTAGTGTTGAAAAACAACTTTTCGCACTTGTGTTAGTGTTGAAAAACCACTTTTTGCACTTGGGTTGGTGCAGGAAACCACTTTTGCACTTGTATTAGTGTGGAAAAACCACTTTTCGCACATGTGTTAGTGTTGAAAAACCACTTTTCGCACTTGTGTTAGTGTTGAAAAACCACTTTTCGCACTTGTGTTGGTGCAGGAAACCACTTTTGCACTTGTATTAGTGTTGAAAAACAACTTTTCGCACTTGTGTTAGTGTTGAAAAACCACTTTTTGCACTTGGGTTGGTGCAGGAAACCACTTTTGCACTTGTATTAGTGTGGAAAAACCACTTTTCGCACATGTGTTAGTGTTGAAAAACCACTTTTCGCACTTGTGTTAGTGTTGAAAAACCACTTTTCGCACTTGTGTTGGTGCAGGAAACCACTTTTGCACTTGTATTAGTGTGGAAAAACCACTTTTCGCACTTGTGTTAGTGTTGAAAAACCACTTTTCGCACTTGTGTTGGTGCAGGAAACCACTTTTGCACTTGTATTAGTGTGGAAAAACCACTTTTCGCACATGTGTTAGTGTTGAAAAACCACTTTTCGCACTTGTGTTAGTGTTGAAAAACCACTTTTCGCACTTGTGTTGGTGCAGGAAACCACTTTTGCACTTGTATTCGTGTGGCAAAACCACTTTTTGCACTTGTGATAGTGTTGAAAAACCACTTTTCGCACTGGTGTTAGTGTTGAAAAACCACTTTTCGCACTTGTGTTGGTGCAGGAAACCACTTTTGCACTTGTATTAGTGTGGAAAAACCACTTTTTGCACTTGTGTTAGTGTTGAAAAACCACTTTTCGCACTTGTGTTAGTGTTGAAAAACCACTTTTTGCACTTGTGTTGGTGCAGGAAACCACTTTTGCACTTGTATTAGTGTGGAAAAAACACTTTTTGCACTTGTGATAGTGTTGAAAAACCACTTTTCGCACTTGTGTTAGTGTTGAAAAACCACTTTTCGCACTTGTGTTAGTGTTGAAAAACCACTTTTCGCACTTGGGTTGGTGCAGGAAACCACTTTTGCACTTGTATTAGTATGGAAAAAACACTTTTCGCACTTGTGTTAGTGTTGAAAAACCACTTTTCGCACTTGTGTTAGTGTTGAAAAACCACTTTTCACACTTGTGTTAGTGTTGAAAAACCACTTTTCGCACTTGTGTTGGTGCAGGAAACCACTTTTGCACTTGTATTAGTGTGGAAAAAACACTTTTTGCACTTGTGATAGTGTTGAAAAACCACTTTTCGCACTTGTGTTAGTGTTGAAAAAACCACTTTTCGCACTTGTGTTGGTGCAGGAAACCACTTTTGCACTTGTATTAGTGTGGAAAAAACACTTTTTGCACTTGTGATAGTGTTGAAAAACGACTTTTCGCACTTGTGTTAATGTTGAAAAACCACTTTTCGCACTTGTGTTGGTGCAGGGAGCCACTTTTGCACTTGTATTAGCGTGGAAAAAACACTTTTCGCACTTGTGTTAGTGTTGAAAAACCACTTTTTCGCACTTGTGTTAGTGTTGAAAAACCACTTTTCGCACTTGTGTTGGTGCAGGAAACCACTTTTGCACTTGTATTAGTGTGGAAAAACCACTTTTCGCACTTGTGTTATTGTTGAAAAACCACTTTTCGCTCTTGCGTTAGTGTTGAAAAACCACTTTTCACACTTGTGTTGGTGCAGGAAACCACTTTTGCACTTGTATTAGTGTGGAAAAAACACTTTTTGCACTTGTGATAGTGTTGAAAAACCACTTTTCGCACTTGTGTTAGTGTTGAAAAACCACTTTTCGCACTTGTGTTAGTGTTGAAAAACCACTTTTCGCACTTGTGTTGGTGCAGGAAACCACTTTTGCACTTGTATTAGTGTGGAAAAATCACTTTTTGCACTTGTGTTAGTGTTGAAAAACCACTTTTTGCACTTGTGTTAGTGTTGAAAAACCACTTTTCGCACTTGTGTTGGTGCAGGAAACCACTTTTGCACTTGTATTAGTGTGGAAAAAACACTTTTTGCACTTGTGATAGTGTTGAAAACCACTTTTTGCACTGGTGTTAGTGTTGAAAAACCACTTTTCGCACTTGTGTTGGTGCAGGAAACCACTTTTGCACTTGTATTAGTGTGGAAAAACCACTTTTCGCACTTGTGTTAGTGTTGAAAAACCACTTTTCGCACTTGTGTTAGTGTTGAAAAACCACTTTTCGCACTTGTGTTGGTGCAGGAAACCACTTTTGCACTTGTATTAGTGTGGAAAAAACACTTTTTGCACTTGTGATAGTGTTGAAAAACCACTTTTCGCACTTGTGTTAGTGTTGAAAAACCACTTTTCGCACTTGTGTTAGTGTTGAAAAACCACTTTTCGCACTTGGGTTGGTGCAGGAAACCAATTTTGCACTTGTATTAGTATGGAAAAAACACTTTTCGCACTTGTGTTAGTGTTGAAAAACCACTTTTCGCACTTGTGTTAGTGTTGAAAAACCACTTTTCACACTTGTGTTAGTGTTGAAAAACCACTTTTCGCACTTGTGTTGGTGCAGGAAACCACTTTTGCACTTGTATTAGTGTGGAAAAAACACTTTTTGCACTTGTGATAGTGTTGAAAAACCACTTTTCGCACTTGTGTTAGTGTTGAAAAACCACTTTCGCACTTGTGTTGGTGCAGGAAACCACTTTTGCACTTGTATTAGTGTGGAAAAAACACTTTTTGCACTTATGATAGTGTTGAAAAACCACTTTTCGCACTTGTGTTAGTGTTGAAAAACCACTTTTCGCACTTGGGTTGGTGCAGGAAACCACTTTTGCACTTGTATTAGTGTGGAAAAACCACTTTTCGCACTTGTGTTAGTGTTGAAAAACCACTTTTCGCACTTGTGTTAGTGTTGAAAAACCACTTTTCGCACTTGTGTTGGTGCAGGAAACCACTTTTGCACTTGTATTAGTGTGGAAAAAACACTTTTTGCACTTGTGATAGTGTTGAAAAACCACTTTTCGCACTTGTGTTAGTGTTGAAAAGCAACTTTTCGCACTTGTGTTAGTGTTGAAAAACCACTTTTTGCACTTGGGTTGGTGCAGGAAACCACTTTTGCACTTGTATTAGTGTGGAAAAACCACTTTTCGCACATGTGTTAGTGTTGAAAAACCACTTTTCGCACTTGTGTTAGTGTTGAAAAACCACTTTCGCACTTGTGTTGGTGCAGGAAACCACTTTTGCACTTGTATTAGTGTGGAAAAACCACTTTTCGCACTTGTGTTAGTGTTGAAAAACCACTTTTCGCACTTGTGTTGGTGCAGGAAACCACTTTTGCACTTGTATTAGTGTGGAAAAACCACTTTTCGCACATGTGTTAGTGTTGAAAAACCACTTTTCGCACTTGTGTTAGTGTTGAAAAACCACTTTTCGCACTTGTGTTGGTGCAGGAAACCACTTTTCGCACTTGTGTTAGTGTTGAAAAACCACTTTTGCACTTGTGTTGGTGCAGGAAACCACTTTTGCACTTGTATTAGTGTTGAAAAACCACTTTTCGCACTTGTGTTAGTGTTGAAAAACCATTTTCGCACTTGTGTTAGTGTTGAAAAACCACTTTTCGCACTTGTGTTGGTGCAGGAAACCACTTTTGCACTTGTATTAGTGTGGAAAAACCACTTTTTGCACTTGTGTTTTTTTTTTTTTTTTTTTTTTTTTTTTTTTTTTTGTATACAAGATCGAGGCTCGTGAAAGAGCAAACATTAATCACACAAAAACACAAACCGACACACAAAACACAAAAAACAAGGGGAGCGGCAGACAAGATGGGGAGAGAGGGGGGAGGACACAAAAGAGGGGGAAGAAGGGGAAGGACACAAACACAACATTTGAGAGCAGGGACATCGGGAGGACTTGGGGGGAGGTGGGAGAGGATAAAACATATGAACACTGCAAGGACTCTGGGGTGAATTACCGGGGGTAGAAAAGATCAAGGTTTTCGATGGGGGAAGATAGAGATGGTGGTGAACAGCTGTTTTAAAGACCTGGAGGGAGGAGTGGGATTGAAGGGAGTGGGGGAGTTTGTTCCAGAGGCGGGAGAAAAGGGGAATGAAAGAGTGAAGGTGAGCAGAGAGCCTAGACTTTGGCAGTTTAACCATAAGAGGGTTGCAGGCAGATCTTGTGCGACCTGAAGGAATATTGGGGGGACAGAGCACAGAGAGAGCTGGGGGAGCAAGGCCGGAGAGGAGTCGGTAGAAGACAGAAAGACCACCAACCTGCCTGCGGTGAGTGAGTGAAAGGCCCTCGGCGTTGACTACATCGCAGGAGATTCCAATGATTCTGAAAGCTTTGGCCTCAACAGCGTGAAGCCGAGCAAGGTGTGAGGCAGGAGCACCAGCCCAGAGGGGGGAACAGTATTCCATTGAGCTGCGGATGAAAGCCTTGTATGTGGTGAGGAGCTCAGGTGTGCCAAGGAAGGACTTCGCACGACGGAGGATGCCCAGTCGGCGACTGGCTTTGGAGGCCAGCTTGGAAATGTGGTTTTCCCAAGAAAGATCATGGCAGATAGTGAGACCCAAAAGCTTGAGCGACAGAACTTCTTGGAGAGGATTGTTGAGAAAGTAGATGGGAGGGTTGTCCAGTCGGTCCTTTCGGAGAGACATTGTAAGAGTGTGAGATTTGTCAGGATTGAAAGACATGTTCCACACTTGTTTGACCAGTCTGTGATTTTGTCCAGGTCTGCAGAGAGTGAGGAGGCTGCAGACTGCCGATCTGAGGGATGAGGAATGGAGCGACAGAGAGTAGAGTCGTCAGCAAAGAGATAGAGAGGATTTTCAAGAGAGTCAGAGAGATCATTGATGAAGACCAGAAAAAGCACAGGGCCCAGAACACTACCTTGGGGAACTCCAGCCTGAACAGGAAGAGGAGATGAGAGAAACCCATTCAGGGCCACACGTTGACTACGACCAGAGAGGAAGTCCGCCAGCCATGCGTGGAGATTTCCATGGATACCAAAGGAGGAGAGTTTGGAGAGCAGAGCAGGGTGCCAGACCGTATCGAAGGCACGTGAAATGTCAAGGGAGACAGCTCTAATTTCCTGTTTGGCGTTGAGGACCTCCATCCATTGTTGAGAAAGCAGAAGCAGCATGTCCAGAGTAGAGTGACCAGGTCTGAAACCAAATTGATGATCAGAGATCAAGCCATTGGAGAAGAGGAAAGATTTAATATCTGAAGCAATGATGGATTCCATGACTTTGCTGATAATTGGGAGAAGGCTGATTGGTCTGTAGTTGCTGGGATCTGTTTTTGCACCTTTTTTGTGCAAAGCGGTGATGTTGGCTGATTTCCAAGCAGATGGCAGATGACCTTGAGCAAAAGAGAGGGTGAAGAGAACAGAAAGAGGGAGTGAAAGAGCAGAAGAACATGATTTTAGGACCCGTGGGCTGATGCCGTCAGGACCAGTTGCAGAATCAGAGTCGAGGGTTGACAGAAACTTTTCCACCTTGTCAGGAGGAAAGGACACAGAGTCCAGGAGCAGCTGGGTACGACTGGGTATGGTGGGTACAGAGAGGGATGGGTTTGGGACACAAGATTTAGAGGCAAACACAGAGTTGAGGCATTCAGCTTTTTCACGTGCGGAGTCAGCCGTTAAGCCGTTTGAGGTGAGGGAGGGGATGGAGGGGGAACAAACACCAGAAACAGATTTGACCAGACGCCACCAGGATTTGGAAGAGGGAGACAGATAAGAGAGTTCGGTCTTGAGAATGGTGAGATATTGTTTCCTGGCTCTCCTGAGGGTGGAGACACACTTGTTTCGGGCTTTGTGAAAGGAAATGAGATTTCCTTCCGTTGGATTTGCTTTCCAGGAGACGAAAGCAAGTTGTTTCAGGGCAACAGCCTCACCACAAGATTCCGTGTTAGTGTTGAAAAACCACTTTTTGCACTTGTGTTAGTGTTGAAAAACCACTTTTCGCACTTGTGTTGGTGCAGGAAACCACTTTTGCACTTGTATTAGTGTGGAAAAAACACTTTTTGCACTTGTGATAGTGTTGAAAAACCACTTTTCGTACTGGTGTTCGTGTTGAAAAACCACTTTTCGCACTTGTGTTGGTGCAGGAAACCACTTTTGCACTTGTATTAGTGTGGAAAAACCACTTTTCGCACTTGTGTTAGTGTTGAAAAACCACTTTTCGCACTTGTGTTAGTGTTGAAAAACCACTTTTCGCACTTGTGTTGGTGCAGGAAACCACTTTTGCACTTGTATTAGTGTGGAAAAAACACTTTTTGCACTTGTGATAGTGTTGAAAAACCACTTTTCGCACTTGTGTTAGTGTTGAAAAACCACTTTTCGCACTTGTGTTAGTGTTGAAAAACCACTTTTCGCACTTGTGTTGGTGCAGGAAACCACTTTTGCACTTGTATTAGTGTGGAAAAAACACTTTTTGCACTTGTGATAGTGTTGAAAAACCACTTTTCGCACTTGTGTTAGTGTTGAAAACAACTTTTCGCACTTGTGTTAGTGTTGAAAAACCACTTTTTGCACTTGGGTTGGTGCAGGAAACCACTTTTGCACTTGTATTAGTGTGGAAAAACCACTTTTCGCACATGTGTTAGTGTTGAAAAACCACTTTTCGCACTTGTGTTAGTGTTGAAAAACCACTTTTCGCACTTGTGTTGGTGCAGGAAACCACTTTTGCACTTGTATTAGTGTGGAAAAACCACTTTTCGCACTTGTGTTAGTGTTGAAAAACCACTTTTCGCACTTGTGTTGGTGCAGGAAACCACTTTTGCACTTGTATTAGTGTGGAAAAACCACTTTTCGCACATGTGTTAGTGTTGAAAAACCACTTTTCGCACTTGTGTTAGTGTTGAAAAACCACTTTTTGCACTTGTGTTGGTGCAGGAAACCACTTTTGCACTTGTATTCGTGTGGCAAAACCACTTTTTGCACTTGTGATAGTGTTGAAAAACCACTTTTCGCACTGGTGTTAGTGTTGAAAAACCACTTTTCGCACTTGTGTTGGTGCAGGAAACCACTTTTGCACTTGTATTAGTGTGGAAAAACCACTTTTTGCACTTGTGTTAGTGTTGAAAAACCACTTTTCGCACTTGTGTTAGTGTTGAAAAACCACTTTTTGCACTTGTGTTGGTGCAGGAAACCACTTTTGCACTTGTATTAGTGTGGAAAAAACACTTTTTGCACTTGTGATAGTGTTGAAAAACCACTTTTCGCACTTGTGTTAGTGTTGAAAAACCACTTTTCGCACTTGTGTTAGTGTTGAAAAACCACTTTTCGCACTTGGGTTGGTGCAGGAAACCACTTTTGCACTTGTATTAGTATGGAAAAAACACTTTTCGCACTTGTGTTAGTGTTGAAAAACCACTTTTCGCACTTGTGTTAGTGTTGAAAAACCACTTTTCACACTTGTGTTAGTGTTGAAAAACCACTTTTCGCACTTGTGTTGGTGCAGGAAACCACTTTTGCACTTGTATTAGTGTGGAAAAAACACTTTTTGCACTTGTGATAGTGTTGAAAAACCACTTTTCGCACTTGTGTTAGTGTTGAAAAACCACTTTCGCACTTGTGTTGGTGCAGGAAACCACTTTTGCACTTGTATTAGTGTGGAAAAAACACTTTTTGCACTTGTGATAGTGTTGAAAAACCACTTTTCGCACTTGTGTTAATGTTGAAAAACCACTTTTCGCACTTGTGTTGGTGCAGGGAACCACTTTTGCACTTGTATTAGTGTGGAAAAAACACTTTTCGCACTTGTGTTAGTGTTGAAAAACCACTTTTTCGCACTTGTGTTAGTGTTGAAAAACCACTTTTCGCACTTGTGTTGGTGCAGGAAACCACTTTTGCACTTGTATTAGTGTGGAAAAACCACTTTTCGCACTTGTGTTATTGTTGAAAAACCACTTTTCGCTCTTGCGTTAGTGTTGAAAAACCACTTTTCACACTTGTGTTGGTGCAGGAAACCACTTTTGCACTTGTATTAGTGTGGAAAAAACACTTTTTGCACTTGTGATAGTGTTGAAAAACCACTTTTCGCACTTGTGTTAGTGTTGAAAAACCACTTTTCGCACTTGTGTTAGTGTTGAAAAACCACTTTTCGCACTTGTGTTGGTGCAGGAAACCACTTTTGCACTTGTATTAGTGTGGAAAAACCACTTTTTGCACTTGTGTTAGTATTGAAAAACCACTTTTTGCACTTGTGTTAGTGTTGAAAAACCACTTTTCGCACTTGTGTTGGTGCAGGAAACCACTTTTGCACTTGTATTAGTGTGGAAAAAACACTTTTTGCACTTGTGATAGTGTTGAAAAACCACTTTTTGCACTTGTGTTAGTGTTGAAAAACCACTTTTCGCACTTGTGTTGGTGCAGGAAACCACTTTTGCACTTGTATTAGTGTGGAAAAAACACTTTTTGCACTTGTGATAGTGTTGAAAAACCACTTTTCGTACTGGTGTTCGTGTTGAAAAACCACTTTTCGCACTTGTGTTGGTGCAGGAAACCACTTTTGCACTTGTATTAGTGTGGAAAAACCACTTTTCGCACTTGTGTTAGTGTTGAAAAACCACTTTTCGCACTTGTGTTAGTGTTGAAAAACCACTTTTCGCACTTGTGTTGGTGCAGGAAACCACTTTTGCACTTGTATTAGTGTGGAAAAAACACTTTTTGCACTTGTGATAGTGTTGAAAAACCACTTTTCGCACTTGTGTTAGTGTTGAAAAACCACTTTTCGCACTTGTGTTAGTGTTGAAAAACCACTTTTCGCACTTGTGTTGGTGCAGGAAACCACTTTTGCACTTGTATTAGTGTGGAAAAAACACTTTTTGCACTTTGTGATAGTGTTGAAAAACCACTTTTCGCACTTGTGTTAGTGTTGAAAAACAACTTTTCGCACTTGTGTTAGTGTTGAAAAACCACTTTTTGCACTTGGGTTGGTGCAGGAAACCACTTTTGCACTTGTATTAGTGTGGAAAAACCACTTTTCGCACATGTGTTAGTGTTGAAAAACCACTTTTCGCACTTGTGTTAGTGTTGAAAAACCACTTTTCGCACTTGTGTTGGTGCAGGAAACCACTTTTGCACTTGTATTAGTGTGGAAAAACCACTTTTCGCACTTGTGTTAGTGTTGAAAAACCACTTTTCGCACTTGTGTTGGTGCAGGAAACCACTTTTGCACTTGTATTAGTGTGGAAAAACCACTTTTCGCACATGTGTTAGTGTTGAAAAACCACTTTTCGCACTTGTGTTAGTGTTGAAAAACCACTTTTTGCACTTGTGTTGGTGCAGGAAACCACTTTTGCACTTGTATTCGTGTGGCAAAACCACTTTTTGCACTTGTGATAGTGTTGAAAAACCACTTTTCGCACTGGTGTTAGTGTTGAAAAACCACTTTTCGCACTTGTGTTGGTGCAGGAAACCACTTTTGCACTTGTATTAGTGTGGAAAAACCACTTTTTTGCACTTGTGTTAGTGTTG
The DNA here is from genome assembly GCF_964187855.1 of Myxine glutinosa. NCBI lineage: Eukaryota > Metazoa > Chordata > Myxini > Myxiniformes > Myxinidae > Myxine > Myxine glutinosa. The sequence goes on from NW_027616967.1 coordinate 107,155, forward strand.
AAAAACCACTTTTCGCACTTGTGTTAGTGTTGAAAAACCACTTTTTGCACTTGTGTTGGTGCAGGAAACCACTTTTGCACTTGTATTAGTGTGGAAAAAACACTTTTTGCACTTGTGATAGTGTTGAAAAACCACTTTTCGCACTTGTGTTAGTGTTGAAAAACCACTTTTCGCACTTGTGTTAGTGTTGAAAAACCACTTTTCGCACTTGGGTTGGTGCAGGAAACCACTTTTGCACTTGTATTAGTATGGAAAAAACACTTTTCGCACTTGTGTTAGTGTTGAAAAACCACTTTTCGCACTTGTGTTAGTGTTGAAAAACCACTTTTCACACTTGTGTTAGTGTTGAAAAACCACTTTTCGCACTTGTGTTGGTGCAGGAAACCACTTTTGCACTTGTATTAGTGTGGAAAAAACACTTTTTGCACTTGTGATAGTGTTGAAAAACCACTTTTCGCACTTGTGTTAGTGTTGAAAAACCACTTTCGCACTTGTGTTGGTGCAGGAAACCACTTTTGCACTTGTATTAGTGTGGAAAAAACACTTTTTGCACTTGTGATAGTGTTGAAAAACCACTTTTCGCACTTGTGTTAATGTTGAAAAACCACTTTTCGCACTTGTGTTGGTGCAGGGAACCACTTTTGCACTTGTATTAGTGTGGAAAAAACACTTTTCGCACTTGTGTTAGTGTTGAAAAACCACTTTTTCGCACTTGTGTTAGTGTTGAAAAACCACTTTTCGCACTTGTGTTGGTGCAGGAAACCACTTTTGCACTTGTATTAGTGTGGAAAAACCACTTTTCGCACTTGTGTTATTGTTGAAAAACCACTTTTCGCTCTTGCGTTAGTGTTGAAAAACCACTTTTCACACTTGTGTTGGTGCAGGAAACCACTTTTGCACTTGTATTAGTGTGGAAAAAACACTTTTTGCACTTGTGATAGTGTTGAAAAACCACTTTTCGCACTTGTGTTAGTGTTGAAAAACCACTTTTCGCACTTGTGTTAGTGTTGAAAAACCACTTTTCGCACTTGTGTTGGTGCAGGAAACCACTTTTGCACTTGTATTAGTGTGGAAAAACCACTTTTTGCACTTGTGTTAGTATTGAAAAACCACTTTTTGCACTTGTGTTAGTGTTGAAAAACCACTTTTCGCACTTGTGTTGGTGCAGGAAACCACTTTTGCACTTGTATTAGTGTGGAAAAAACACTTTTTGCACTTGTGATAGTGTTGAAAAACCACTTTTTGCACTGGTGTTAGTGTTGAAAAACCACTTTTCGCACTTGTGTTGGTGCAGGAAACCACTTTTGCACTTGTATTAGTGTGGAAAAACCACTTTTCGCACTTGTGTTAGTGTTGAAAAACCACTTTTCGCACTTGTGTTAGTGTTGAAAAACCACTTTTCGCACTTGTGTTGGTGCAGGAAACCACTTTTGCACTTGTATTAGTGTGGAAAAAACACTTTTTGCACTTGTGATAGTGTTGAAAAACCACTTTTCGCACTTGTGTTAGTGTTGAAAAACCACTTTTCGCACTTGTGTTAGTGTTGAAAAACCACTTTTCGCACTTGGGTTGGTGCAGGAAACCAATTTTGCACTTGTATTAGTATGGAAAAAACACTTTTCGCACTTGTGTTAGTGTTGAAAAACCACTTTTCGCACTTGTGTTAGTGTTGAAAAACCACTTTTCACACTTGTGTTAGTGTTGAAAAACCACTTTTCGCACTTGTGTTGGTGCAGGAAACCACTTTTGCACTTGTATTAGTGTGGAAAAAACACTTTTTGCACTTGTGATAGTGTTGAAAAACCACTTTTCGCACTTGTGTTAGTGTTGAAAAACCACTTTCGCACTTGTGTTGGTGCAGGAAACCACTTTTGCACTTGTATTAGTGTGGAAAAAACACTTTTTGCACTTATGATAGTGTTGAAAAACCACTTTTCGCACTTGTGTTAGTGTTGAAAAACCACTTTTCGCACTTGGGTTGGTGCAGGAAACCACTTTTGCACTTGTATTAGTGTGGAAAAACCACTTTTCGCACTTGTGTTAGTGTTGAAAAACCACTTTTCGCACTTGTGTTAGTGTTGAAAAACCACTTTTCGCACTTGTGTTGGTGCAGGAAACCACTTTTGCACTTGTATTAGTGTGGAAAAAACACTTTTTGCACTTGTGATAGTGTTGAAAAACCACTTTTCGCACTTGTGTTAGTGTTGAAAAACAACTTTTCGCACTTGTGTTAGTGTTGAAAAACCACTTTTTGCACTTGGGTTGGTGCAGGAAACCACTTTTGCACTTGTATTAGTGTGGAAAAACCACTTTTCGCACATGTGTTAGTGTTGAAAAACCACTTTTCGCACTTGTGTTAGTGTTGAAAAACCACTTTTCGCACTTGTGTTGGTGCAGGAAACCACTTTTGCACTTGTATTAGTGTGGAAAAACCACTTTTCGCACTTGTGTTAGTGTTGAAAAACCACTTTTCGCACTTGTGTTGGTGCAGGAAACCACTTTTGCACTTGTATTAGTGTGGAAAAACCACTTTTCGCACATGTGTTAGTGTTGAAAAACCACTTTTCGCACTTGTGTTAGTGTTGAAAAACCACTTTTCGCACTTGTGTTGGTGCAGGAAACCACTTTTGCACTTGTATTCGTGTGGCAAAACCACTTTTTGCACTTGTGATAGTGTTGAAAAACCACTTTTCGCACTGGTGTTAGTGTTGAAAAACCACTTTTCGCACTTGTGTTGGTGCAGGAAACCACTTTTGCACTTGTATTAGTGTGGAAAAAACCACTTTTTGCACTTGTGTTAGTGTTGAAAAACCACTTTTCGCACTTGTGTTAGTGTTGAAAAACCACTTTTTGCACTTGTGTTGGTGCAGGAAACCACTTTTGCACTTGTATTAGTGTAGAAAAAACACTTTTTGCACTTGTGATAGTGTTGAAAAACCACTTTTCGCACTTGTGTTAGTGTTGAAAAACCACTTTTCGCACTTGTGTTAGTGTTGAAAAACCACTTTTCGCACTTGGGTTGGTGCAGGAAACCACTTTTGCACTTGTATTAGTATGGAAAAAACACTTTTCGCACTTGTGTTAGTGTTGAAAAACCACTTTTCGCACTTGTGTTAGTGTTGAAAAACCACTTTTCACACTTGTGTTAGTGTTGAAAAACCACTTTTCGCACTTGTGTTGGTGCAGGAAACCACTTTTGCACTTGTATTAGTGTGGAAAAAACACTTTTTGCACTTGTGATAGTGTTGAAAAACCACTTTTCGCACTTGTGTTAGTGTTGAAAAACCACTTTTCGCACTTGTGTTGGTGCAGGAAACCACTTTTGCACTTGTATTAGTGTGGAAAAAACACTTTTTGCACTTGTGATAGTGTTGAAAAACCACTTTTCGCACTTGTGTTAATGTTGAAAAACCACTTTTCGCACTTGTGTTGGTGCAGGGAACCACTTTTGCACTTGTATTAGTGTGGAAAAAACACTTTTCGCACTTGTGTTAGTGTTGAAAAACCACTTTTTCGCACTTGTGTTCGTGTTGAAAAACCACTTTTCGCACTTGTGTTGGTGCAGGAAACCACTTTTGCACTTGTATTAGTGTGGAAAAACCACTTTTCACACTTGTGTTATTGTTGAAAAACCACTTTTCGCTCTTGCGTTAGTGTTGAAAAACCACTTTTCACACTTGTGTTGGTGCAGGAAACCACTTTTGCACTTGTATTAGTGTGGAAAAAACACTTTTTGCACTTGTGATAGTGTTGAAAAACCACTTTTCGCACTTGTGTTAGTGTTGAAAAACCACTTTTCGCACTTGTGTTAGTGTTGAAAAACCACTTTTCGCACTTGTGTTGGTGCAGGAAACCACTTTTGCACTTGTATTAGTGTGGAAAAACCACTTTTTGCACTTGTGTTAGTGTTGAAAAACCACTTTTTGCACTTGTGTTAGTGTTGAAAAACCACTTTTCGCACTTGGGTTGGTGCAGGAAACCACTTTTGCACTTGTATTAGTATGGAAAAAACACTTTTCGCACTTGTGTTAGTGTTGAAAAACCACTTTTCGCACTTGTGTTAGTGTTGAAAAACCACTTTTCACACTTGTGTTAGTGTTGAAAAACCACTTTTCGCACTTGTGTTGGTGCAGGAAACCACTTTTGCACTTGTATTAGTGTGGAAAAAACACTTTTTGCACTTGTGATAGTGTTGAAAAACCACTTTTCGCACTTGTGTTAGTGTTGAAAAACCACTTTCGCACTTGTGTTGGTGCAGGAAACCACTTTTGCACTTGTATTAGTGTGGAAAAAACACTTTTTGCACTTATGATAGTGTTGAAAAACCACTTTTCGCACTTGTGTTAGTGTTGAAAAACCACTTTTCGCACTTGGGTTGGTGCAGGAAACCACTTTTGCACTTGTATTAGTATGGAAAAAACACTTTTCGCACTTGTGTTAGTGTTGAAAAACAACTTTTCGCACTTGTGTTAGTGTTGAAAAACCACTTTTCACACTTGTGTTAGTGTTGAAAAACCACTTTTCGCACTTGTGTTGGTGCAGGAAACCACTTTTGCACTTGTATTAGTGTGGAAAAAACACTTTTTGCACTTGTGATAGTGTTGAAAAACCACTTTTCGCACTTGTGTTAGTGTTGAAAAACCACTTTTCGCACTTGTGTTGGTGCAGGAAACCACTTTTGCACTTGTATTAGTGTGGAAAAAACACTTTTTGCACTTGTGATAGTGTTGAAAAACCACTTTTCGCACTTGTGTTAATGTTGAAAAACCACTTTTCGCACTTGTGTTGGTGCAGGGAACCACTTTTGCACTTGTATTAGTGTGGAAAAAACACTTTCCGCACTTGTGTTAGTGTTGAAAAACCACTTTTTCGCACTTGTGTTAGTGTTGAAAAACCACTTTTCGCACTTGTGTTGGTGCAGGAAACCACTTTTGCACTTGTATTAGTGTGGAAAAACCACTTTTCGCACTTGTGTTAGTGTTGAAAAACCACTTTTTGCTCTTGCGTTAGTGTTGAAAAACCACTTTTCACACTTGTGTTGGTGCAGGAAACCACTTTTGCACTTGTATTAGTGTGGAAAAAACACTTTTTGCACTTGTGATAGTGTTGAAAAACCACTTTTCGCACTTGTGTTAGTGTTGAAAAACCACTTTTCGCACTTGTGTTAGTGTTGAAAAACCACTTTTCGCACTTGTGTTGGTGCAGGAAACCACTTTTGCACTTGTATTAGTGTGGAAAAACCACTTTTTGCACTTGTGTTAGTGTTGAAAAACCACTTTTTGCACTTGTGTTAGTGTTGAAAAACCACTTTTCGCACTTGTGTTGGTGCAGGAAACCACTTTTGCACTTGTATTAGTGTGGAAAAAACACTTTTTGCACTTGTGATAGTGTTGAAAAACCACTTTTCGCACTGGTGTTCGTGTTGAAAAACCACTTTTCGCACTTGTGTTGGTGCAGGAAACCACTTTTGCACTTGTATTAGTGTGGAAAAACCACTTTTCGCACTTGTGTTAGTGTTGAAAAACCACTTTTCGCACTTGTGTTAGTGTTGAAAAACCACTTTTCGCACTTGTGTTGGTGCAGGAAACCACTTTTGCACTTGTATTAGTGTGGAAATAACACTTTTTGCACTTGTGATAGTGTTGAAAAACCACTTTTCGCACTTGTGTTAGTGTTGAAAAACCACTTTTCGCACTTGTGTTAGTGTTGAAAAACCACTTTTCGCACTTGTGTTGGTGCAGGAAACCACTTTTGCACTTGTATTAGTGTGGAAAAAACACTTTTTGCACTTGTGATAGTGTTGAAAAACCACTTTTCGCACTTGTGTTAGTGTTGAAAAACAACTTTTCGCACTTGTGTTAGTGTTGAAAAACCACTTTTTGCACTTGGGTTGGTGCAGGAAACCACTTTTGCACTTGTATTAGTGTGGAAAAACCACTTTTCGCACATGTGTTAGTGTTGAAAAACCACTTTTCGCACTTGTGTTAGTGTTGAAAAACCACTTTTCGCACTTGTGTTGGTGCAGGAAACCACTTTTGCACTTGTATTAGTGTGGAAAAACCACTTTTCGCACTTGTGTTAGTGTTGAAAAACCACTTTTCGCACTTGTGTTGGTGCAGGAAACCACTTTTGCACTTGTATTAGTGTGGAAAAACCACTTTTCGCACATGTGTTAGTGTTGAAAAACCACTTTTCGCACTTGTGTTAGTGTTGAAAAACCACTTTTCGCACTTGTGTTGGTGCAGGAAACCACTTTTGCACTTGTATTCGTGTGGCAAAACCACTTTTTGCACTTGTGATAGTGTTGAAAAACCACTTTTCGCACTGGTGTTAGTGTTGAAAAACCACTTTTCGCACTTGTGTTGGTGCAGGAAACCACTTTTGCACTTGTATTAGTGTGGAAAAACCACTTTTTGCACTTGTGTTAGTGTTGAAAAACCACTTTTCGCACTTGTGTTAGTGTTGAAAAACCACTTTTTGCACTTGTGTTGGTGCAGGAAACCACTTTTGCACTTGTATTAGTGTGGAAAAAACACTTTTTGCACTTGTGATAGTGTTGAAAAACCACTTTTCGCACTTGTGTTAGTGTTGAAAAACCACTTTTCGCACTTGTGTTAGTGTTGAAAAACCACTTTTCGCACTTGTGTTGGTGCAGGAAACCACTTTTGCACTTGTATTAGTGTTGAAAAACCACTTTTCGCACTTGTGTTGGTGCAGGAAACCACTTTTGCACTTGTATTAGTGTGGAAATAACACTTTTTGCACTTGTGATAGTGTTGAAAAACCACTTTTCGCACTTGTGTTAGTGTTGAAAAACCACTTTTCGCACTTGTGTTAGTGTTGAAAAACCACTTTTCGCACTTGTGTTGGTGCAGGAAACCACTTTTGCACTTGTATTAGTGTGGAAAAAACACTTTTTGCACTTGTGATAGTGTTGAAAAACCACTTTTCGCACTTGTGTTAGTGTTGAAAAACAACTTTTCGCACTTGTGTTAGTGTTGAAAAACCACTTTTTGCACTTGGGTTGGTGCAGGAAACCACTTTTGCACTTGTATTAGTGTGGAAAAACCACTTTTCGCACATGTGTTAGTGTTGAAAAACCACTTTTCGCACTTGTGTTAGTGTTGAAAAACCACTTTTCGCACTTGTGTTGGTGCAGGAAACCACTTTTGCACTTGTATTAGTGTGGAAAAACCACTTTTCGCACTTGTGTTAGTGTTGAAAAACCACTTTTCGCACTTGTGTTGGTGCAGGAAACCACTTTTGCACTTGTATTAGTGTGGAAAAACCACTTTTCGCACATGTGTTAGTGTTGAAAAACCACTTTTCGCACTTGTGTTAGTGTTGAAAAACCACTTTTCGCACTTGTGTTGGTGCAGGAAACCACTTTTGCACTTGTATTCGTGTGGCAAAACCACTTTTTGCACTTGTGATAGTGTTGAAAAACCACTTTTCGCACTGGTGTTAGTGTTGAAAAACCACTTTTCGCACTTGTGTTGGTGCAGGAAACCACTTTTGCACTTGTATTAGTGTGGAAAAACCACTTTTTGCACTTGTGTTAGTGTTGAAAAACCACTTTTCGCACTTGTGTTAGTGTTGAAAAACCACTTTTTGCACTTGTGTTGGTGCAGGAAACCACTTTTGCACTTGTATTAGTGTGGAAAAAACACTTTTTGCACTTGTGATAGTGTTGAAAAACCACTTTTCGCACTTGTGTTAGTGTTGAAAAACCACTTTTCGCACTTGTGTTAGTGTTGAAAAACCACTTTTCGCACTTGTGTTGGTGCAGGAAACCACTTTTGCACTTGTATTAGTGTGGAAAAACCACTTTTTGCACTTGTGTTAGTGTTGAAAAACCACTTTTTGCACTTGTGTTAGTGTTGAAAAACCACTTTTCGCACTTGGGTTGGTGCAGGAAACCACTTTTGCACTTGTATTAGTATGGAAAAAACACTTTTCGCACTTGTGTTAGTGTTGAAAAACCACTTTTCGCACTTGTGTTAGTGTTGAAAAACCACTTTTCACACTTGTGTTAGTGTTGAAAAACCACTTTTCGCACTTGTGTTGGTGCAGGAAACCACTTTTGCACTTGTATTAGTGTGGAAAAAACACTTTTTGCACTTGTGATAGTGTTGAAAAACCACTTTTCGCACTTGTGTTAGTGTTGAAAATCCACTTTCGCACTTGTGTTGGTGCAGGAAACCACTTTTGCACTTGTATTAGTGTGGAAAAAACACTTTTTGCACTTATGATAGTGTTGAAAAACCACTTTTCGCACTTGTGTTAGTGTTGAAAAACCACTTTTCGCACTTGGGTTGGTGCAGGAAACCACTTTTGCACTTGTATTAGTATGGAAAAAACACTTTTCGCACTTGTGTTAGTGTTGAAAAACAACTTTTCGCACTTGTGTTAGTGTTGAAAAACCACTTTTCACACTTGTGTTAGTGTTGAAAAACCACTTTTCGCACTTGTGTTGGTGCAGGAAACCACTTTTGCATTTGTATTAGTGTGGAAAAAACACTTTTTGCACTTGTGATAGTGTTGAAAAACCACTTTTCGCACTTGTGTTAGTGTTGAAAAACCACTTTTCGCACTTGTGTTGGTGCAGGAAACCACTTTTGCACTTGTATTAGTGTGGAAAAAACACTTTTTGCACTTGTGATAGTGTTGAAAAACCACTTTTCGCACTTGTGTTAATGTTGAAAAACCACTTTTCGCACTTGTGTTGGTGCAGGGAACCACTTTTGCACTTGTATTAGTGTGGAAAAAACACTTTCCGCACTTGTGTTAGTGTTGAAAAACCACTTTTTCGCACTTGTGTTAGTGTTGAAAAACCACTTTTCGCACTTGTGTTGGTGCAGGAAACCACTTTTGCACTTGTATTAGTGTGGAAAAACCACTTTTCGCACTTGTGTTAGTGTTGAAAAACCACTTTTCGCTCTTGCGTTAGTGTTGAAAAACCACTTTTCACACTTGTGTTGGTGCAGGAAACCACTTTTGCACTTGTATTAGTGTGGAAAAAACACTTTTTGCACTTGTGATAGTGTTGAAAAACCACTTTTCGCACTTGTGTTAGTGTTGAAAAACCACTTTTCGCACTTGTGTTAGTGTTGAAAAACCACTTTTCGCACTTGTGTTGGTGCAGGAAACCACTTTTGCACTTGTATTAGTGTGGAAAAACCACTTTTTGCACTTGTGTTAGTGTTGAAAAACCACTTTTTGCACTTGTGTTAGTGTTGAAAAACCACTTTTCGCACTTGTGTTGGTACAGGAAACCACTTTTGCACTTGTATTAGTGTGGAAAAAACACTTTTTGCACTTGTGATAGTGTTGAAAAACCACTTTTCGCACTGGTGTTCGTGTTGAAAAACCACTTTTCGCACTTGTGTTGGTGCAGGAAACCACTTTTGCACTTGTATTAGTGTTGAAAAACCACTTTTCGCACTTGTGTTAGTGTTGAAAAACCACTTTTCGCACTTGTGTTAGTGTTGAAAAACCACTTTTCGCACTTGTGTTGGTGCAGGAAACCACTTTTGCACTTGTATTAGTGTGGAAATAACACTTTTTGCACTTGTGATAGTGTTGAAAAACCACTTTTCGCACTTGTGTTAGTGTTGAAAAACCACTTTTCGCACTTGTGTTAGTGTTGAAAAACCACTTTTCGCACTTGTGTTGGTGCAGGAAACCACTTTTGCACTTGTATTAGTGTGGAAAAAACACTTTTTGCACTTGTGATAGTGTTGAAAAACCACTTTTCGCACTTGTGTTAGTGTTGAAAAACAACTTTTCGCACTTGTGTTAGTGTTGAAAAACCACTTTTTGCACTTGGGTTGGTGCAGGAAACCACTTTTGCACTTGTATTAGTGTGGAAAAACCACTTTTCGCACATGTGTTATTGTTGAAAAACCACTTTTCGCACTTGTGTTAGTGTTGAAAAACCACTTTTCGCACTTGTGTTGGTGCAGGAAACCACTTTTGCACTTGTATTAGTGTGGAAAAACCACTTTTCGCACTTGTGTTAGTGTTGAAAAACCACTTTTCGCACTTGTGTTGGTGCAGGAAACCACTTTTGCACTTGTATTAGTGTGGAAAAACCACTTTTCGCACATGTGTTAGTGTTGAAAAACCACTTTTCGCACTTGTGTTAGTGTTGAAAAACCACTTTTCGCACTTGTGTTAGTGTTGAAAAACCACTTTTCGCACTTGTGTTGGTGCAGGAAACCACTTTTGCACTTGTATTCGTGTGGCAAAACCACTTTTTGCACTTGTGATAGTGTTGAAAAACCACTTTTCGCACTGGTGTTAGTGTTGAAAAACCACTTTTCGCACTTGTGTTGGTGCAGGAAACCACTTTTGCACTTGTATTAGTGTGGAAAAACCACTTTTTGCACTTGTGTTAGTGTTGAAAAACCACTTTTCGCACTTGTGTTAGTGTTGAAAAACCACTTTTTGCACTTGTGTTGGTGCAGGAAACCACTTTTGCACTTGTATTAGTGTGGAAAAAACACTTTTTGCACTTGTGATAGTGTTGAAAAACCACTTTTCGCACTTGTGTTAGTGTTGAAAAACCACTTTTCGCACTTGTGTTAGTGTTGAAAAACCACTTTTCGCACTTGGGTTGGTGCAGGAAACCACTTTTGCACTTGTATTAGTATGGAAAAAACACTTTTCGCACTTGTGTTAGTGTTGAAAAACCACTTTTCGCACTTGTGTTAGTGTTGAAAAACCACTTTTCGCACTTGTGTTGGTGCAGGAAACCACTTTTGCACTTGTATTAGTGTGGAAAAAACACTTTTTGCACTTGTGATAGTGTTGAAAAACCACTTTTCGCACTTGTGTTAATGTTGAAAAACCACTTTTCGCACTTGTGTTGGTGCAGGGAACCACTTTTGCACTTGTATTAGTGTGGAAAAAACACTTTTCGCACTTGTGTTAGTGTTGAAAAACCACTTTTTCGCACTTGTGTTAGTGTTGAAAAACCACTTTTCGCACTTGTGTTGGTGCAGGAAACCACTTTTGCACTTGTATTAGTGTGGAAAAACCACTTTTCGCACTTGTGTTATTGTTGAAAAACCACTTTTCGCTCTTGCGTTAGTGTTGAAAAACCACTTTTCACACTTGTGTTGGTGCAGGAAACCACTTTTGCACTTGTATTAGTGTGGAAAAAACACTTTTTGCACTTGTGATAGTGTTGAAAAAACACTTTTCGCACTTGTGTTAGTGTTGAAAAACCACTTTTCGCACTTGTGTTAGTGTTGAAAAACCACTTTTCGCACTTGTGTTGGTGCAGGAAACCACTTTTGCACTTGTATTAGTGTGGAAAAACCACTTTTTGCACTTGTGTTAGTGTTGAAAAACCACTTTTTGCACTTGTGTTAGTGTTGAAAAACCACTTTTCGCACTTGTGTTGGTGCAGGAAACCACTTTTGCACTTGTATTAGTGTGGAAAAAACACTTTTTGCACTTGTGATAGTGTTGAAAAACCACTTTTTGCACTGGTGTTAGTGTTGAAAAACCACTTTTCGCACTTGTGTTGGTGCAGGAAACCACTTTTGCACTTGTATTAGTGTGGAAAAACCACTTTTCGCACTTGTGTTAGTGTTGAAAAACCACTTTTCGCACTTGTGTTAGTGTTGAAAAATCACTTTTCGCACTTGTGTTGGTGCAGGAAACCACTTTTGCACTTGTATTAGTGTGGAAAAAACACTTTTTGCACTTGTGATAGTGTTGAAAAACCACTTTTCGCACTTGTGTTAGTGTTGAAAAACCACTTTTCGCACTTGTGTTAGTGTTGAAAAACCACTTTTCGCACTTGGGTTGGTGCAGGAAACCACTTTTGCACTTGTATTAGTATGGAAAAAACACTTTTCGCACTTGTGTTAGTGTTGAAAAACCACTTTTCGCACTTGTGTTAGTGTTGAAAAACCACTTTTCACACTTGTGTTAGTGTTGAAAAACCACTTTTCGCACTTGTGTTGGTGCAGGAAACCACTTTTGCACTTGTACTAGTGTGGAAAAAACACTTTTTGCACTTGTGATAGTGTTGAAAAACCACTTTTCGCACTTGTGTTAGTGTTGAAAAACCACTTTCGCACTTGTGTTGGTGCAGGAAACCACTTTTGCACTTGTATTAGTGTGGAAAAAACACTTTTTGCACTTATGATAGTGTTGAAAAACCACTTTTCGCACTTGTGTTAGTGTTGAAAAACCACTTTTCGCACTTGGGTTGGTGCAGGAAACCACTTTTGCACTTGTATTAGTATGGAAAAAACACTTTTCGCACTTGTGTTAGTGTTGAAAAACCGCTTTTCGCACTTGTGTTAGTGTTGAAAAACCACTTTTCACACTTGTGTTAGTGTTGAAAAACCACTTTTCGCACTTGTGTTGGTGCAGGAAACCACTTTTGCACTTGTATTAGTGTGGAAAAAACACTTTTTGCACTTGTGATAGTGTTGAAAAACCACTTTTCGCACTTGTGTTAGTGTTGAAAAACCACTTTTCGCACTTGTGTTGGTGCAGGAAACCACTTTTGCACTTGTATTAGTGTGGAAAAACACTTTTTGCACTTGTGATAGTGTTGAAAAACCACTTTTTGCACTTGTGTTAATGTTGAAAAACCACTTTTCGCACTTGTGTTGGTGCAGGGAACCACTTTTGCACTTGTATTAGTGTGGAAAAAACACTTTTCGCACTTGTGTTAGTGTTGAAAAACCACTTTTTCGCACTTGTGTTAGTGTTGAAAAACCACTTTTCGCACTTGTGTTGGTGCAGGAAACCACTTTTGCACTTGTATTAGTGTGGAAAAACCACTTTTCGCACTTGTGTTAGTGTTGAAAAAACCACTTTTCGCTCTTGCGTTAGTGTTGAAAAACCACTTTTCACACTTGTGTTGGTGCAGGAAACCACTTTTGCACTTGTATTAGTGTGGAAAAAACACTTTTTGCACTTGTGATAGTGTTGAAAAACCACTTTTCGCACTTGTGTTAGTGTTGAAAAACCACTTTTCGCACTTGTGTTAGTGTTGAAAAACCACTTTTCGCACTTGTGTTGGTGCAGGAAACCACTTTTGCACTTGTATTAGTGTGGAAAAACCACTTTTTGCACTTGTGTTAGTGTTGAAAAACCACTTTTTGCACTTGTGTTAGTGTTGAAAAACCACTTTTCGCACTTGTGTTGGTGCAGGAAACCACTTTTGCACTTGTATTAGTGTGGAAAAAACACTTTTTGCACTTGTGATAGTGTTGAAAAACCACTTTTCGCACTGGTGTTCGTGTTGAAAAACCACTTTTCGCACTTGTGTTGGTGCAGGAAACCACTTTTGCACTTGTATTAGTGTGGAAAAACCACTTTTCGCACTTGTGTTAGTGTTGAAAAACCACTTTTCGCACTTGTGTTAGTGTTGAAAAACCACTTTTCGCACTTGTGTTGGTGCAGGAAACCACTTTTGCACTTGTATTAGTGTGGAAAAAACACTTTTTGCACTTGTGATAGTGTTGAAAAACCACTTTTCGCACTTGTGTTAGTGTTGAAAAACCACTTTTCGCACTTGTGTTAGTGTTGAAAAACCACTTTTCGCACTTGGGTTGGTGCAGGAAACCACTTTTGCACTTGTATTAGTATGGAAAAAACACTTTTCGCACTTGTGTTAGTGTTGAAAAACCACTTTTCGCACTTGTGTTAGTGTTGAAAAACCACTTTTCACACTTGTGTTAGTGTTGAAAAACCACTTTTCGCACTTGTGTTGGTGCAGGAAACCACTTTTGCACTTGTATTAGTGTGGAAAAAACACTTTTTGCACTTGTGATAGTCTTGAAAAACCACTTTTCGCACTTGTGTTAGTGTTGAAAAACCACTTTTCGCACTTGTGTTGGTGCAGGAAACCACTTTTGCACTTGTATTAGTGTGGAAAAAACACTTTTTGCACTTGTGATAGTGTTGAAAAACCACTTTTCGCACTTGTGTTAATGTTGAAAAACCACTTTTCGCACTTGTGTTGGTGCAGGGAACCACTTTTGCACTTGTATTAGTGTGGAAAAAACACTTTTCGCACTTGTGTTAGTGTTGAAAAACCACTTTTTCGCACTTGTGTTAGTGTTGAAAAACCACTTTTCGCACTTGTGTTGGTGCAGGAAACCACTTTTGCACTTGTATTAGTGTGGAAAAACCACTTTTCGCACTTGTGTTAGTGTTGAAAAACCACTTTTCGCTCTTGCGTTAGTGTTGAAAAACCACTTTTCACACTTGTGTTGGTGCAGGAAATCACTTTTGCACTTGTATTAGTGTGGAAAAAACACTTTTTGCACTTGTGATAGTGTTGAAAAACCACTTTTCGCACTTGTGTTAGTGTTGAAAAACCACTTTTCGCACTTGTGTTAGTGTTGAAAAACCACTTTTCGCACTTGTGTTGGTGCAGGAAACCACTTTTGCACTTGTATTAGTGTGGAAAAACCACTTTTTGCACTTGTGTTAGTGTTGAAAAACCACTTTTTGCACTTGTGTTAGTGTTGAAAAACCACTTTTCGCACTTGTGTTGGTGCAGGAAACCACTTTTGCACTTGTATTAGTGTGGAAAAAACACTTTTTGCACTTGTGATAGTGTTGAAAAACCACTTTTCGCACTGGTGTTAGTGTTGAAAAACCACTTTTCGCACTTGTGTTGGTGCAGGAAACCACTTTTGCACTTGTATTAGTGTGGAAAAACCACTTTTCGCACTTGTGTTAGTGTTGAAAAACCACTTTTCGCACTTGTGTTAGTGTTGAAAAACCACTTTTCGCACTTGTGTTAGTGTTGAAAAACCACTTTTCGCACTTGTGTTGGTGCAGGAAACCACTTTTGCACTTGTATTAGTGTGGAAAAACCACTTTTCGCACTTGTGTTAGTGTTGAAAATTTTTGCACTTGTGTTAGTGTTGAAAAACCACTTTTCGCACTTGTGTTGGTGCAGGAAACCACTTTTGCACTTGTATTAGTGTTGGAAAAAACACTTTTTGCACTTGTGATAGTGTTGAAAAACCACTTTTCGCACTTGTGGTAGTGTTGAAAAACCACTTTTCGCACTTAGGTTAGTGTTGAAAACCCACCTTTTGCACTTGTGTTGGTGCAGGAAACCACTTTTGCACTTGTATTAGTGTGGAAAAAACACTTTCGCACTTGTGTTAGTGATGAAAACCACTTTTCGCACTTGTGTTAGTGTGAAAAACCACTTTTCGCACTTGTGTTAGTGTTGAAAAAACACTTTTTGCACTTGTGATTAGTGTTGATAAACCACGTTTCGCACTTGTGTTAGTGTTGAAAAACCACTTTTCGCACTTGTGTTAGTGTTGAAAAACCACTTTTCGCACTTGTGTTAGTGTTGAAAAACCACTTTTCGCACTTGCGTTGGTGCAGGAAACCACTTTTGCACTTGTATTAGTGTGGAAAAAACACTTTTTGCACTTGTGATAGTGTTGAAAAACCACTTTTCGCACTTGTGTTAGTGTTGAAAAACCACTTTTCGCACTGGTGTTGGTGCAGGAAACCACTTTTGCACTTGTATTAGTGTGGAAAAAACACTTTTTGCACTTTTGATAGTGTTGAAAAACCACTTTTTCGCACTTGTGTTAGTGTTGAAAACCACTTTTCGCAATTGTGTTGGTGCAGGAAACCACTTTTGCACTTGTATTAGTGTGGAAAAAACACTTTTCGCACTTGTGTTAGTGTTGAAAAAACACTTTTTGCACTTGTGTTAGTGTTAAAAACCACTTTTCGCACTTGTGTTGGTGCAGGAAACCACTTTTGCACTTGTATTTGTGTGGAAAAACCACTTTTCGCACATGTGTTAGTGTTGAAAAACCTCTTTTCGCACTTGTGTTGGTGCAGGAAACCACTTTTGCACTTGTATTAGTGTGGAAAAACCACTTTTCGCACATGTGTTATTGTTGAAAAACCACTTTTCGCACTTGTGTTAGTGTTGAAAACCACTTTTCGCACTTGTGTTGGTGCAGGAAACCACTTTGCACTTGTATTAGTGTGGAAAAACCACTTTTCGCACTTGTGTTAGTGTTGAAAAAACCACTTTTCGCACTTGTGTTGGTGCAGGAAACCACTTTTGCACTTGTATTAGTGTGGAAAAACCACTTTTCGCACATGTGTTAGTGTTGAAAAACCACTTTTCGCACTTGTGTTGGTGCAGGAAACCACTTTTGCACTTGTATTCGTGTGGCAAAACCACTTTTTGCACTTGTGATAGTGTTGAAAAACCACTTTTCGCACTTGTGTTGGTGCAGGAAACCACTTTTGCACTTTTATTTGTGTGGAAAAACCACTTTTCGCACATGTGTTAGTGTTGAAAAACCTCTTTTCGCACTTGTGTTGGTGCAGGAAACCACTTTTGCACTTGTATTAGTGTGGAAAAAACACTTTTCGCACTTGTGTTAGTGTTGAAAAACCACTTTTTGCACTTGTGTTAGTGTTAAAAACCACTTTTCGCAGTTGTGTTGGTGCAGGAAACCACTTTTGCACTTGTATTTGTGTGGAAAAAACCACTTTTCGCACATGTGTTTGTGTTGAAAAACCTCTTTTCGCACTTGTGTTGGTGCAGGAAACCACTTTTGCACTTGTATTAGTGTGGAAAAAACCACTTTTCGCACATGTGTTAGTGTTGAAAAACCACTTTTCGCACTTGTGTTAGTGTTGAAAAAACACTTTTCGCACTTGTGTTGGTGCAGGAAACCACTTTTGCACTTGTATTAGTGTGGAAAAACCACTTTTCGCACTTGTGTTAGTGTTGAAAAACCACTTTTCGCACTTGTGTTGGTGCAGGAAACCACTTTTGCACTTGTATTAGTGTGGAAAAACCACTTTTCCGCACATGTGTTAGTGTTGAAAAACCACTTTTCGCACTTGTTGTTGGTGCAGGAAACCACTTTTGCACTTGTATTAGTGTGGAATAAACCACTTTTCGCACTTGTGTTAGTGTTGAAAAACCACTTTTCGCACTTGTGTTAGTGTTGAAAAACCACTTTTCGCACTTGTGTTGGTGCAGGAAACCACTTTTGCACTTGTATTAGTGTGGAAATAACACTTTTTGCACTTGTGATAGTGTTGAAAAACCACTTTTCGCACTTGTGTTAGTGTTGAAAAACCACTTTCGCACTTGTGTTAGTGTTGAAAAACCACTTTTCGCACTTGTGTTGGTGCAGGAAACCACTTTTGCACTTGTATTAGTGTGGAAATAAAACACTTTTCGCACTTGTGTTAGTGTTGAAAAACCACTTTTTCGCACTTGTGTTAGTGTTGAAAAACCACTTTTCGCACTTGTGTTGGTGCAGGAAACCACTTTTGCACTTGTATTAGTGTGGAAAAACCACTTTTCGCACTTGTGTTAGTGTTGAAAAACCACTTTTCGCTCTTGCGTTAGTGTTGAAAACCACTTTTCACACTTGTGTTGGTGCAGGAAATCACTTTTGCACTTGTATTAGTGTGGAAAAAACACTTTTTGCACTTGTGATAGTGTTGAAAAACCACTTTTCGCACTTGTGTTAGTGTTGAAAAACCACTTTTCGCACTTGTGTTAGTGTTGAAAAACCACTTTTCGCACTTGTGTTGGTGCAGGAAACCACTTTTGCACTTGTATTAGTGTGGAAAAACCACTTTTTGCACTTGTGTTAGTGTTGAAAAACCACTTTTTGCACTTGTGTTAGTGTTGAAAAACCACTTTTCGCACTTGTGTTGGTGCAGGAAACCACTTTTGCACTTGTATTAGTGTGGAAAAAACACTTTTTGCACTTGTGATAGTGTTGAAAAACCACTTTTCGCACTGGTGTTAGTGTTGAAAAACCACTTTTCGCACTTGTGTTGGTGCAGGAAACCACTTTTGCACTTGTATTAGTGTGGAAAAACCACTTTTCGCACTTGTGTTAGTGTTGAAAAACCACTTTTCGCACTTGTGTTAGTGTTGAAAAACCACTTTTCGCACTTGTGTTAGTGTTGAAAAACCACTTTTCGCACTTGTGTTGGTGCAGGAAACCACTTTTGCACTTGTATTAGTGTGGAAAAACCACTTTTCGCACTTGTGTTAGTGTTGAAAAACCACTTTTTGCACTTGTGTTAGTGTTGAAAAACCACTTTTCGCACTTGTGTTGGTGCAGGAAACCACTTTTGCACTTGTATTAGTGTGGAAAAAACACTTTTTGCACTTGTGATAG
This sequence comes from Myxine glutinosa, assembly GCF_964187855.1. Lineage (NCBI taxonomy): Eukaryota > Metazoa > Chordata > Myxini > Myxiniformes > Myxinidae > Myxine > Myxine glutinosa. The sequence continues at coordinate 125,340 of NW_027616967.1, forward strand.
TGTTGAAAAACCACTTTTCGCACTTGTGGTAGTGTTGAAAAACCACTTTTCGCACTTAGGTTAGTGTTGAAAACCCACCTTTTGCACTTGTGTTGGTGCAGGAAACCACTTTTGCACTTGTATTAGTGTGGAAAAAACACTTTTCGCACTTGTGTTAGTGATGAAAAACCACTTTTCGCACTTGTGTTAGTGTTGAAAAACCACTTTTCGCACTTGTGTTAGTGTTGAAAAAACACTTTTTGCACTTGTGATAGTGTTGATAAACCACGTTTCGCACTTGTGTTAGTGTTGAAAAACCACTTTTCGCACTTGTGTTAGTGTTGAAAAACCACTTTTCGCACTTGTGTTAGTGTTGAAAAACCACTTTTCGCACTTGCGTTGGTGCAGGAAACCACTTTTGCACTTGTATTAGTGTGGAAAAAACACTTTTTGCACTTGTGATAGTGTTGAAAAACCACTTTTCGCACTTGTGTTAGTGTTGAAAAACCACTTTTCGCACTGGTGTTGGTGCAGGAAACCACTTTTGCACTTGTATTAGTGTGGAAAAAACACTTTTTGCACTTTTGATAGTGTTGAAAAACCACTTTTCGCACTTGTGTTAGTGTTGAAAAACCACTTTTCGCAATTGTGTTGGTGCAGGAAACCACTTTTGCACTTGTATTAGTGTGGAAAAAACACTTTTCGCACTTGTGTTAGTGTTGAAAAACCACTTTTTGCACTTGTGTTAGTGTTAAAAACCACTTTTCGCACTTGTGTTGGTGCAGGAAACCACTTTTGCACTTGTATTTGTGTGGAAAAACCACTTTTCGCACATGTGTTAGTGTTGAAAAACCTCTTTTCGCACTTGTGTTGGTGCAGGAAACCACTTTTGCACTTGTATTAGTGTGGAAAAACCACTTTTCGCACATGTGTTATTGTTGAAAAACCACTTTTCGCACTTGTGTTAGTGTTGAAAAACCACTTTTCGCACTTGTGTTGGTGCAGGAAACCACTTTTGCACTTGTATTAGTGTGGAAAAAACCACTTTTCGCACTTGTGTTAGTGTTGAAAAACCACTTTTCGCACTTGTGTTGGTGCAGGAAACCACTTTTGCACTTGTATTAGTGTGGAAAAACCACTTTTCGCACATGTGTTAGTGTTGAAAAACCACTTTTCGCACTTGTGTTGGTGCAGGAAACCACTTTTGCACTTGTATTCGTGTGGCAAAACCACTTTTTGCACTTGTGATAGTGTTGAAAAACCACTTTTCGCACTTGTGTTGGTGCAGGAAACCACTTTTGCACTTGTATTTGTGTGGAAAAACCACTTTTCGCACATGTGTTAGTGTTGAAAAACCTCTTTTCGCACTTGTGTTGGTGCAGGAAACCACTTTTGCACTTGTATTAGTGTGGAAAAAACACTTTTTGCACTTGTGTTAGTGTTGAAAAACCACTTTTTGCACTTGTGTTAGTGTTAAAAACCACTTTTCGCAGTTGTGTTGGTGCAGGAAACCACTTTTGCACTTGTATTTGTGTGGAAAAACCACTTTTCGCACATGTGTTAGTGTTGAAAAACCTCTTTTCGCACTTGTGTTGGTGCAGGAAACCACTTTTGCACTTGTATTAGTGTGGAAAAACCACTTTTCGCACATGTGTTAGTGTTGAAAAACCACTTTTCGCACTTGTGTTAGTGTTGAAAAAACACTTTTCGCACTTGTGTTGGTGCAGGAAACCACTTTTGCACTTGTATTAGTGTGGAAAAACCACTTTTCGCACTTGTGTTAGTGTTGAAAAACCACTTTTCGCACTTGTGTTGGTGCAGGAAACCACTTTTGCACTTGTATTAGTGTGGAAAAACCACTTTTCGCACATGTGTTAGTGTTGAAAAACCACTTTTCGCACTTGTGTTGGTGCAGGAAACCACTTTTGCACTTGTATTAGTGTGGAAAAACCACTTTTCGCACTTGTGTTAGTGTTGAAAAACCACTTTTCGCACTTGTGTTAGTGTTGAAAAACCACTTTTCGCACTTGTGTTGGTGCAGGAAACCACTTTTGCACTTGTATTAGTGTGGAAATAACACTTTTTGCACTTGTGATAGTGTTGAAAAACCACTTTTCGCACTTGTGTTAGTGTTGAAAAACCACTTTTCGCACTTGTGTTAGTGTTGAAAAACCACTTTTCGCACTTGTGTTGGTGCAGGAAACCACTTTTGCACTTGTATTAGTGTGGAAAAAACACTTTTTGCACTTGTGATAGTGTTGAAAAACCACTTTTCGCACTTGTGTTAGTGTTGAAAAACAACTTTTCGCACTTGTGTTAGTGTTGAAAAACCACTTTTTGCACTTGGGTTGGTGCAGGAAACCACTTTTGCACTTGTATTAGTGTGGAAAAACCACTTTTCGCACATGTGTTAGTGTTGAAAAACCACTTTTCGCACTTGTGTTAGTGTTGAAAAACCACTTTTCGCACTTGTGTTGGTGCAGGAAACCACTTTTGCACTTGTATTAGTGTGGAAAAACCACTTTTCGCACTTGTGTTAGTGTTGAAAAACCACTTTTCGCACTTGTGTTGGTGCAGGAAACCACTTTTGCACTTGTATTAGTGTGGAAAAACCACTTTTCGCACATGTGTTAGTGTTGAAAAACCACTTTTCGCACTTGTGTTAGTGTTGAAAAACCACTTTTCGCACTTGTGTTGGTGCAGGAAACCACTTTTGCACTTGTATTCGTGTGGCAAAACCACTTTTTGCACTTGTGATAGTGTTGAAAAACCACTTTTCGCACTGGTGTTAGTGTTGAAAAACCACTTTTCGCACTTGTGTTGGTGCAGGAAACCACTTTTGCACTTGTATTAGTGTGGAAAAACCACTTTTTGCACTTGTGTTAGTGTTGAAAAACCACTTTTCGCACTTGTGTTAGTGTTGAAAAACCACTTTTTGCACTTGTGTTGGTGCAGGAAACCACTTTTGCACTTGTATTAGTGTGGAAAAAACACTTTTTGCACTTGTGATAGTGTTGAAAAACCACTTTTCGCACTTGTGTTAGTGTTGAAAAACCACTTTTCGCACTTGTGTTAGTGTTGAAAAACCACTTTTCGCACTTGGGTTGGTGCAGGAAACCACTTTTGCACTTGTATTAGTATGGAAAAAACACTTTTCGCACTTGTGTTAGTGTTGAAAAACCACTTTTCGCACTTGTGTTAGTGTTGAAAAACCACTTTTCGCACTTGTGTTGGTGCAGGAAACCACTTTTGCACTTGTATTAGTGTGGAAAAAACACTTTTTGCACTTGTGATAGTGTTGAAAAACCACTTTTCGCACTTGTGTTAATGTTGAAAAACCACTTTTCGCACTTGTGTTGGTGCAGGGAACCACTTTTGCACTTGTATTAGTGTGGAAAAAACACTTTTCGCACTTGTGTTAGTGTTGAAAAACCACTTTTTCGCACTTGTGTTAGTGTTGAAAAACCACTTTTCGCACTTGTGTTGGTGCAGGAAACCACTTTTGCACTTGTATTAGTGTGGAAAAACCACTTTTCGCACTTGTGTTATTGTTGAAAAACCACTTTTCGCTCTTGCGTTAGTGTTGAAAAACCACTTTTCACACTTGTGTTGGTGCAGGAAACCACTTTTGCACTTGTATTAGTGTGGAAAAAACACTTTTTGCACTTGTGATAGTGTTGAAAAACCACTTTTCGCACTTGTGTTAGTGTTGAAAAACCACTTTTCGCACTTGTGTTAGTGTTGAAAAACCACTTTTCGCACTTGTGTTGGTGCAGGAAACCACTTTTGCACTTGTATTAGTGTGGAAAAACCACTTTTTGCACTTGTGTTAGTGTTGAAAAACCACTTTTTGCACTTGTGTTAGTGTTGAAAAACCACTTTTCGCACTTGTGTTGGTGCAGGAAACCACTTTTGCACTTGTATTAGTGTGGAAAAAACACTTTTTGCACTTGTGATAGTGTTGAAAAACCACTTTTTGCACTGGAGTTAGTGTTGAAAAACCACTTTTCGCACTTGTGTTGGTGCAGGAAACCACTTTTGCACTTGTATTAGTGTGGAAAAACCACTTTTCGCACTTGTGTTAGTGTTGAAAAACCACTTTTCGCACTTGTGTTAGTGTTGAAAAACCACTTTTCGCACTTGTGTTGGTGCAGGAAACCACTTTTGCACTTGTATTAGTGTGGAAAAAACACTTTTTGCACTTGTGATAGTGTTGAAAAACCACTTTTCGCACTTGTGTTAGTGTTGAAAAACCACTTTTCGCACTTGTGTTAGTGTTGAAAAACCACTTTTCGCACTTGGGTTGGTGCAGGAAACCACTTTTGCACTTGTATTAGTATGGAAAAAACACTTTTCGCACTTGTGTTAGTGTTGAAAAACCACTTTTCGCACTTGTGTTAGTGTTGAAAAACCACTTTTCACACTTGTGTTAGTGTTGAAAAACCACTTTTCGCACTTGTGTTGGTGCAGGAAACCACTTTTGCACTTGTACTAGTGTGGAAAAAACACTTTTTGCACTTGTGATAGTGTTGAAAAACCACTTTTCGCACTTGTGTTAGTGTTGAAAAACCACTTTCGCACTTGTGTTGGTGCAGGAAACCACTTTTGCACTTGTATTAGTGTGGAAAAAACACTTTTTGCACTTATGATAGTGTTGAAAAACCACTTTTCGCACTTGTGTTAGTGTTGAAAAACCACTTTTCGCACTTGGGTTGGTGCAGGAAACCACTTTTGCACTTGTATTAGTATGGAAAAAACACTTTTCGCACTTGTGTTAGTGTTGAAAAACCGCTTTTCGCACTTGTGTTAGTGTTGAAAAACCACTTTTCACACTTGTGTTAGTGTTGAAAAACCACTTTTCGCACTTGTGTTGGTGCAGGAAACCACTTTTGCACTTGTATTAGTGTGGAAAAAACACTTTTTGCACTTGTGATAGTGTTGAAAAACCACTTTTCGCACTTGTGTTAGTGTTGAAAAACCACTTTTCGCACTTGTGTTGGTGCAGGAAACCACTTTTGCACTTGTATTAGTGTGGAAAAACACTTTTTGCACTTGTGATAGTGTTGAAAAACCACTTTTTGCACTTGTGTTAATGTTGAAAAACCACTTTTCGCACTTGTGTTGGTGCAGGGAACCACTTTTGCACTTGTATTAGTGTGGAAAAAACACTTTTCGCACTTGTGTTAGTGTTGAAAAACCACTTTTTCGCACTTGTGTTAGTGTTGAAAAACCACTTTTCGCACTTGTGTTGGTGCAGGAAACCACTTTTGCACTTGTATTAGTGTGGAAAAACCACTTTTCGCACTTGTGTTAGTGTTGAAAAACCACTTTTCGCTCTTGCGTTAGTGTTGAAAAACCACTTTTCACACTTGTGTTGGTGCAGGAAACCACTTTTGCACTTGTATTAGTGTGGAAAAAACACTTTTTGCACTTGTGATAGTGTTGAAAAACCACTTTTCGCACTTGTGTTAGTGTTGAAAAACCACTTTTCGCACTTGTGTTAGTGTTGAAAAACCACTTTTCGCACTTGTGTTGGTGCAGGAAACCACTTTTGCACTTGTATTAGTGTGGAAAAACCACTTTTTGCACTTGTGTTAGTGTTGAAAAACCACTTTTTGCACTTGTGTTAGTGTTGAAAAACCACTTTTCGCACTTGTGTTGGTGCAGGAAACCACTTTTGCACTTGTATTAGTGTGGAAAAAACACTTTTTGCACTTGTGATAGTGTTGAAAAACCACTTTTCGCACTGGTGTTCGTGTTGAAAAACCACTTTTCGCACTTGTGTTGGTGCAGGAAACCACTTTTGCACTTGTATTAGTGTGGAAAAACCACTTTTCGCACTTGTGTTAGTGTTGAAAAACCACTTTTCGCACTTGTGTTAGTGTTGAAAAACCACTTTTCGCACTTGTGTTGGTGCAGGAAACCACTTTTGCACTTGTATTAGTGTGGAAAAAACACTTTTTGCACTTGTGATAGTGTTGAAAAACCACTTTTCGCACTTGTGTTAGTGTTGAAAAACCACTTTTCGCACTTGTGTTAGTGTTGAAAAACCACTTTTCGCACTTGGGTTGGTGCAGGAAACCACTTTTGCACTTGTATTAGTATGGAAAAAACACTTTTCGCACTTGTGTTAGTGTTGAAAAACCACTTTTCGCACTTGTGTTAGTGTTGAAAAACCACTTTTCACACTTGTGTTAGTGTTGAAAAACCACTTTTCGCACTTGTGTTGGTGCAGGAAACCACTTTTGCACTTGTATTAGTGTGGAAAAAACACTTTTTGCACTTGTGATAGTGTTGAAAAACCACTTTTCGCACTTGTGTTAATGTTGAAAAACCACTTTTCGCACTTGTGTTGGTGCAGGGAACCACTTTTGCACTTGTATTAGTGTGGAAAAAACACTTTTCGCACTTGTGTTAGTGTTGAAAAACCACTTTTTCGCACTTGTGTTAGTGTTGAAAAACCACTTTTCGCACTTGTGTTGGTGCAGGAAACCACTTTTGCACTTGTATTAGTGTGGAAAAACCACTTTTCGCACTTGTGTTAGTGTTGAAAAACCACTTTTCGCTCTTGCGTTAGTGTTGAAAAACCACTTTTCACACTTGTGTTGGTGCAGGAAATCACTTTTGCACTTGTATTAGTGTGGAAAAAACACTTTTTGCACTTGTGATAGTGTTGAAAAACCACTTTTCGCACTTGTGTTAGTGTTGAAAAACCACTTTTCGCACTTGTGTTAGTGTTGAAAAACCACTTTTCGCACTTGTGTTGGTGCAGGAAACCACTTTTGCACTTGTATTAGTGTGGAAAAACCACTTTTTGCACTTGTGTTAGTGTTGAAAAACCACTTTTTGCACTTGTGTTAGTGTTGAAAAACCACTTTTCGCACTTGTGTTGGTGCAGGAAACCACTTTTGCACTTGTATTAGTGTGGAAAAAACACTTTTTGCACTTGTGATAGTGTTGAAAAACCACTTTTCGCACTGGTGTTAGTGTTGAAAAACCACTTTTCGCACTTGTGTTGGTGCAGGAAACCACTTTTGCACTTGTATTAGTGTGGAAAAACCACTTTTCGCACTTGTGTTAGTGTTGAAAAACCACTTTTCGCACTTGTGTTAGTGTTGAAAAACCACTTTTCGCACTTGTGTTAGTGTTGAAAAACCACTTTTCGCACTTGTGTTGGTGCAGGAAACCACTTTTGCACTTGTATTAGTGTGGAAAAACCACTTTTCGCACTTGTGTTAGTGTTGAAAAACCACTTTTTGCACTTGTGTTAGTGTTGAAAAACCACTTTTCGCACTTGTGTTGGTGCAGGAAACCACTTTTGCACTTGTATTAGTGTGGAAAAAACACTTTTTGCACTTGTGATAGTGTTGAAAAACCACTTTTCGCACTTGTGGTAGTGTTGAAAAACCACTTTTCGCACTTAGGTTAGTGTTGAAAACCCACCTTTTGCACTTGTGTTGGTGCAGGAAACCACTTTTGCACTTGTATTAGTGTGGAAAAAACACTTTTCGCACTTGTGTTAGTGATGAAAAACCACTTTTCGCACTTGTGTTAGTGTTGAAAAACCACTTTTCGCACTTGTGTTAGTGTTGAAAAACCACTTTTCGCACTTGTGTTGGTGCAGGAAACTACTTTTGCACTTGTATTAGTGTGGAAAAAACACTTTTTGCACTTGTGATAGTGTTGATAAACCACGTTTCGCACTTGTGTTAGTGTTGAAAAACCACTTTTCGCACTTGTGTTAGTGTTGAAAAACCACTTTTCGCACTTGCGTTGGTGCAGGAAACCACTTTTGCACTTGTATTAGTGTGGAAAAAACACTTTTTGCACTTGTGATAGTGTTGAAAAACCACTTTTCGCACTTGTGTTAGTGTTGAAAAACCACTTTTTGCACTTGTGTTGGTGCAGGAAACCACTTTTGCACTTGTATTAGTGTGGAAAAAACACTTTTTGCACTTGTGATAGTGTTGAAAAACCACTTTTCGCACTTGTGTTAGTGTTGAAAAACCACTTTTCGCACTTGTGTTAGTGTTGAAAAACCACTTTTCGCACTTGGGTTGGTGCAGGAAACCACTTTTGCACTTGTATTAGTATGGAAAAAACACTTTTCGCACTTGTGTTAGTGTTGAAAAACCACTTTTCGCACTTGTGTTAGTGTTGAAAAACCACTTTTCGCACTTGTGTTGGTGCAGGAAACCACTTTTGCACTTGTATTAGTGTGGAAAAAACACTTTTTGCACTTGTGATAGTGTTGAAAAACCACTTTTCGCACTTGTGTTAATGTTGAAAAACCACTTTTCGCACTTGTGTTGGTGCAGGGAACCACTTTTGCACTTGTATTAATGTGGAAAAAACACTTTTCGCACTTGTGTTAGTGTTGAAAAACCACTTTTTCGCACTTGTGTTAGTGTTGAAAAACCACTTTTCGCACTTGTGTTGGTGCAGGAAACCACTTTTGCACTTGTATTAGTGTGGAAAAACCACTTTTCGCACTTGTGTTATTGTTGAAAAACCACTTTTCGCTCTTGCGTTAGTGTTGAAAAACCACTTTTCACACTTGTGTTGGTGCAGGAAACCACTTTTGCACTTGTATTAGTGTGGAAAAAACACTTTTTGCACTTGTGATAGTGTTGAAAAACCACTTTTCGCACTTGTGTTAGTGTTGAAAAACCACTTTTCGCACTTGTGTTAGTGTTGAAAAACCACTTTTCGCACTTGTGTTGGTGCAGGAAACCACTTTTGCACTTGTATTAGTGTGGAAAAACCACTTTTTGCACTTGTGTTAGTGTTGAAAAACCACTTTTTGCACTTGTGTTAGTGTTGAAAAACCACTTTTCGCACTTGTGTTGGTGCAGGAAACCACTTTTGCACTTGTATTAGTGTGGAAAAAACACTTTTTGCACTTGTGATAGTGTTGAAAAACCACTTTTTGCACTGGTGTTAGTGTTGAAAAACCACTTTTCGCACTTGTGTTGGTGCAGGAAACCACTTTTGCACTTGTATTAGTGTGGAAAAACCACTTTTCGCACTTGTGTTAGTGTTGAAAAACCACTTTTCGCACTTGTGTTAGTGTTGAAAAACCACTTTTCGCACTTGTGTTGGTGCAGGAAACCACTTTTGCACTTGTATTAGTGTGGAAAAAACACTTTTTGCACTTGTGATAGTGTTGAAAAACCACTTTTCGCAGTTGTGTTAGTGTTGAAAAACCACTTTTCGCACTTGTGTTAGTGTTGAAAAACCACTTTTCGCACTTGGGTTGGTGCAGGAAACCACTTTTGCACTTGTATTAGTATGGAAAAAACACTTTTCGCACTTGTGTTAGTGTTGAAAAACCACTTTTCGCACTTGTGTTAGTGTTGAAAAACCACTTTTCACACTTGTGTTAGTGTTGAAAAACCACTTTTCGCACTTGTGTTGGTGCAGGAAACCACTTTTGCACTTGTACTAGTGTGGAAAAAACACTTTTTGCACTTGTGATAGTGTTGAAAAACCACTTTTCGCACTTGTGTTAGTGTTGAAAAACCACTTTCGCACTTGTGTTGGTGCAGGAAACCACTTTTGCACTTGTATTAGTGTGGAAAAAACACTTTTTGCACTTATGATAGTGTTGAAAAACCACTTTTCGCACTTGTGTTAGTGTTGAAAAACCACTTTTCGCACTTGGGTTGGTGCAGGAAACCACTTTTGCACTTGTATTAGTATGGAAAAAACACTTTTCGCACTTGTGTTAGTGTTGAAAAACCGCTTTTCGCACTTGTGTTAGTGTTGAAAAACCACTTTTCACACTTGTGTTAGTGTTGAAAAACCACTTTTCGCACTTGTGTTGGTGCAGGAAACCACTTTTGCACTTGTATTAGTGTGGAAAAAACACTTTTTGCACTTGTGATAGTGTTGAAAAACCACTTTTCGCACTTGTGTTAGTGTTGAAAAACCACTTTTCGCACTTGTGTTGGTGCAGGAAACCACTTTTCCACTTGTATTAGTGTGGAAAAACCACTTTTTGCACTTGTGTTAGTGTTGAAAAACCACTTTTTGCACTTGTGTTAGTGTTGAAAAACCACTTTTCGCACTTGTGTTGGTGCAGGAAACCACTTTTGCACTTGTATTAGTGTGGAAAAAACACTTTTTGCACTTGTGATAGTGTTGAAAAACCACTTTTCGCACTGGTGTTCGTGTTGAAAAACCACTTTTCGCACTTGTGTTGGTGCAGGAAACCACTTTTGCACTTGTATTAGTGTGGAAAAACCACTTTTCGCACTTGTGTTAGTGTTGAAAAACCACTTTTCGCACTTGTGTTAGTGTTGAAAAACCACTTTTCGCACTTGTGTTGGTGCAGGAAACCACTTTTGCACTTGTATTAGTGTGGAAAAAACACTTTTTGCACTTGTGATAGTGTTGAAAAACCACTTTTCGCACTTGTGTTAGTGTTGAAAAACCACTTTTCGCACTTGTGTTAGTGTTGAAAAACCACTTTTCGCACTTGGGTTGGTGCAGGAAACCACTTTTGCACTTGTATTAGTGTGGAAAAACCACTTTTCGCACTTGTGTTAGTGTTGAAAAACCACTTTTCGCTCTTGCGTTAGTGTTGAAAAACCACTTTTCACACTTGTGTTGGTGCAGGAAATCACTTTTGCACTTGTATTAGTGTGGAAAAAACACTTTTTGCACTTGTGATAGTGTTGAAAAACCACTTTTCGCACTTGTGTTAGTGTTGAAAAACCACTTTTCGCACTTGTGTTAGTGTTGAAAAACCACTTTTCGCACTTGTGTTGGTGCAGGAAACCACTTTTGCACTTGTATTAGTGTGGAAAAACCACTTTTTGCACTTGTGTTAGTGTTGAAAAACCACTTTTTGCACTTGTGTTAGTGTTGAAAAACCACTTTTCGCACTTGTGTTGGTGCAGGAAACCACTTTTGCACTTGTGTTAGTGATGAAAAACCACTTTTCGCACTTGTGTTAGTGTTGAAAAACCACTTTTCGCACTTGTGTTAGTGTTGAAAAACCACTTTTCGCACTTGTGTTGGTGCAGGAAACTACTTTTGCACTTGTATTAGTGTGGAAAAAACACTTTTTGCACTTGTGATAGTGTTGATAAACCACGTTTCGCACTTGTGTTAGTGTTGAAAAACCACTTTTCGCACTTGTGTTAGTGTTGAAAAACCACTTTTCGCACTTGCGTTGGTGCAGGAAACCACTTTTGCACTTGTATTAGTGTGGAAAAAACACTTTTTGCACTTGTGATAGTGTTGAAAAACCACTTTTCGCACTTGTGTTAGTGTTGAAAAACCACTTTTCGCACTGGTGTTGGTGCAGGAAACCACTTTTGCACTTGTATTAGTGTGGAAAAAACACTTTTTGCACTTTTGATAGTGTTGAAAAACGACTTTTCGCACTTGTGTTAGTGTTGAAAAACCACTTTTCGCAATTGTGTTGGTGCAGGAAACCACTTTTGCACTTGTATTAGTGTGGAAAAAACACTTTTCGCACTTGTGTTAGTGTTGAAAAACCACTTTTTGCACTTGTGTTAGTGTTAAAAACCACTTTTCGCACTTGTGTTAGTGTTGAAAAACCACTTTTCGCACTTGTGTTAGTGTTGAAAAACCACTTTTCGCACTTGTGTTGGTGCAGGAAACCACTTTTCCACTTGTATTAGTGTGGAAAAACCACTTTTTGCACTTGTGTTAGTGTTGAAAAACCACTTTTTGCACTTGTGTTAGTGTTGAAAAACCACTTTTCGCACTTGTGTTGGTGCAGGAAACCACTTTTGCACTTGTATTAGTGTGGAAAAAACACTTTTTGCACTTGTGATAGTGTTGAAAAACCACTTTTCGCACTGGTGTTCGTGTTGAAAAACCACTTTTCGCACTTGTGTTGGTGCAGGAAACCACTTTTGCACTTGTATTAGTGTGGAAAAACCACTTTTCGCACTTGTGTTAGTGTTGAAAAACCACTTTTCGCACTTGTGTTAGTGTTGAAAAACCACTTTTCGCACTTGTGTTGGTGCAGGAAACCACTTTTGCACTTGTATTAGTGTGGAAAAAACACTTTTTGCACTTGTGATAGTGTTGAAAAACCACTTTTCGCACTTGTGTTAGTGTTGAAAAACCACTTTTCGCACTTGTGTTAGTGTTGAAAAACCACTTTTCGCACTTGGGTTGGTGCAGGAAACCACTTTTGCACTTGTATTAGTATGGAAAAAACACTTTTCGCACTTGTGTTAGTGTTGAAAAACCACTTTTCGCACTTGTGTTAGTGTTGAAAAACCACTTTTCACACTTGTGTTAGTGTTGAAAAACCACTTTTCGCACTTGTGTTGGTGCAGGAAACCACTTTTGCACTTGTATTAGTGTGGAAAAAACACTTTTTGCACTTGTGATAGTGTTGAAAAACCACTTTTCGCACTTGTGTTAGTGTTGAAAAACCACTTTTCGCACTTGTGTTGGTGCAGGAAACCACTTTTGCACTTGTATTAGTGTGGAAAAAACACTTTTTGCACTTGTGATAGTGTTGAAAAACCACTTTTCGCACTTGTGTTAATGTTGAAAAACCACTTTTCGCACTTGTGTTGGTGCAGGGAACCACTTTTGCACTTGTATTAGTGTGGAAAAAACACTTTTCGCACTTGTGTTAGTGTTGAAAAACCACTTTTTCGCACTTGTGTTAGTGTTGAAAAACCACTTTTCGCACTTGTGTTGGTGCAGGAAACCACTTTTGCACTTGTATTAGTGTGGAAAAACCACTTTTCGCACTTGTGTTAGTGTTGAAAAACCACTTTTCGCTCTTGCGTTAGTGTTGAAAAACCACTTTTCACACTTGTGTTGGTGCAGGAAATCACTTTTGCACTTGTATTAGTGTGGGAAAAACACTTTTTGCACTTGTGATAGTGTTGAAAAACCACTTTTCGCACTTGTGTTAGTGTTGAAAAACCACTTTTCGCACTTGTGTTAGTGTTGAAAAACCACTTTTCGCACTTGTGTTGGTGCAGGAAACCACTTTTGCACTTGTATTAGTGTGGAAAAACCACTTTTTGCACTTGTGTTAGTGTTGAAAAACCACTTTTTGCACTTGTGTTAGTGTTGAAAAACCACTTTTCGCACTTGTGTTGGTGCAGGAAACCACTTTTGCACTTGTATTAGTGTGGAAAAAACACTTTTTGCACTTGTGATAGTGTTGAAAAACCACTTTTCGCACTGGTGTTAGTGTTGAAAAACCACTTTTCGCACTTGTGTTGGTGCAGGAAACCACTTTTGCACTTGTATTAGTGTGGAAAAACCACTTTTCGCACTTGTGTTAGTGTTGAAAAACCACTTTTCGCACTTGTGTTAGTGTTGAAAAACCACTTTTCGCACTTGTGTTAGTGTTGAAAAACCACTTTTCGCACTTGTGTTGGTGCAGGAAACCACTTTTGCACTTGTATTAGTGTGGAAAAACCACTTTTCGCACTTGTGTTAGTGTTGAAAAACCACTTTTTGCACTTGTGTTAGTGTTGAAAAACCACTTTTCGCACTTGTGTTGGTGCAGGAAACCACTTTTGCACTTGTATTAGTGTGGAAAAAACACTTTTTGCACTTGTGATAGTGTTGAAAAACCACTTTTCGCACTTGTGGTAGTGTTGAAAAACCACTTTTCGCACTTAGGTTAGTGTTGAAAACCCACCTTTTGCACTTGTGTTGGTGCAGGAAACCACTTTTGCACTTGTATTAGTGTGGAAAAAACACTTTTCGCACTTGTGTTAGTGATGAAAAACCACTTTTCGCACTTGTGTTAGTGTTGAAAAACCACTTTTCGCACTTGTGTTAGTGTTGAAAAACCACTTTTCGCACTTGTGTTGGTGCAGGAAACTACTTTTGCACTTGTATTAGTGTGGAAAAAACACTTTTTGCACTTGTGATAGTGTTGATAAACCACGTTTCGCACTTGTGTTAGTGTTGAAAAACCACTTTTCGCACTTGTGTTAGTGTTGAAAAACCACTTTTCGCACTTGCGTTGGTGCAGGAAACCACTTTTGCACTTGTATTAGTGTGGAAAAAACACTTTTTGCACTTGTGATAGTGTTGAAAAACCACTTTTCGCACTTGTGTTAGTGTTGAAAAACCACTTTTCGCACTGGTGTTGGTGCAGGAAACCACTTTTGCACTTGTATTAGTGTGGAAAAAACACTTTTTGCACTTTTGATAGTGTTGAAAAACCACTTTTCGCACTTGTGTTAGTGTTGAAAAACCACTTTTCGCAATTGTGTTGGTGCAGGAAACCACTTTTGCACTTGTATTAGTGTGGAAAAAACACTTTTCGCACTTGTGTTAGTGTTGAAAAACCACTTTTTGCACTTGTGTTAGTGTTAAAAACCACTTTTCGCACTTGTGTTGGTGCAGGAAACCACTTTTGCACTTGTATTTGTGTGGAAAAACCACTTTTCGCACATGTGTTAGTGTTGAAAAACCTCTTTTCGCACTTGTGTTGGTGCAGGAAACCACTTTTGCACTTGTATTAGTGTGGAAAAACCACTTTTCGCACATGTGTTAGTGTTGAAAAACCACTTTTCGCACTTGTGTTAGTGTTGAAAAACCACTTTTCGCACTTGTGTTGGTGCAGGAAACCACTTTTGCACTTGTATTAGTGTGGAAAAACCACTTTTCGCACTTGTGTTAGTGTTGAAAAACCACTTTTCGCACTTGTGTTGGTGCAGGAAACCACTTTTGCACTTGTATTAGTGTGGAAAAACCACTTTTCGCACATGTGTTAGTGTTGAAAAACCACTTTTCGCACTTGTGTTGGTGCAGGAAACCACTTTTGCACTTGTATTCGTGTGGCAAAACCACTTTTTGCACTTGTGATAGTGTTGAAAAACCACTTTTCGCACTTGTGTTGGTGCAGGAAACCACTTTTGCACTTGTATTTGTGTGGAAAAACCACTTTTCGCACATGTGTTAGTGTTGAAAAACCTCTTTTCGCACTTGTGTTGGTGCAGGAAACCACTTTTGCACTTGTATTAGTGTGGAAAAACCACTTTTCGCACATGTGTTAGTGTTGAAAAACCACTTTTGCACTTGTATTTGTGTTGAAAAACCACTTTTCGCACTTGTGTTAATGTTGAAAAACCACTTTTCGCACTTGTGTTGGTGCAGGAAACCACTTTTGCACTTGTATTAGTGTGGAAAAAACACTTTTTGCACTTGTGATAGTGTTGAAAAACCACTTTTCGCACTTGTGTTAATGTTGAAAAACCACTTTTCGCACTTGTGTTGGTGCAGGGAACCACTTTTGCACTTGTATTAGTGTTGAAAAACCACTTTTCGCACTTGTGTTGGTGCAGGAAACCACTTTTGCACTTGTATTAGTGTGGAAAACCACTTTTTGCACTTGTGTTAGTGTTGAAAAACCACTTTTTGCACTTGTGTTAGTGTTGAAAAACCACTTTTCGCACTTGTGTTGGTGCAGGAAACCACTTTTGCACTTGTATTAGTGTGGAAAAAACACTTTTTGCACTTGTGATAGTGTTGAAAAACCACTTTTTGCACTGGTGTTAGTGTTGAAAAACCACTTTTCGCACTTGTGTTGGTGCAGGAAACCACTTTTGCACTTGTATTAGTGTGGAAAACCACTTTTCGCACTTGTGTTAGTGTTGAAAAACCACTTTTCGCACTTGTGTTAGTGTTGAAAAACCACTTTTCGCACTTGTGTTGGTGCAGGAAACCACTTTTGCACTTGTATTAGTGTGGAAAAAACACTTTTTGCACTTGTGGTAGTGTTGAAAAACCACTTTTCGCACTTGTGTTAGTGTTGAAAAACCACTTTTCGCACTTGTGTTAGTGTTGAAAAACCACTTTTCGCACTTGGGTTGGTGCAGGAAACCACTTTTGCACTTGTATTAGTATGGAAAAAACACTTTTCGCACTTGTGTTAGTGTTGAAAAACCACTTTTCGCACTTGTGTTAGTGTTGAAAAACCACTTTTCACACTTGTGTTAGTGTTGAAAAACCACTTTTCGCACTTGTGTTGGTGCAGGAAACCACTTTTGCACTTGTACTAGTGTGGAAAAAACACTTTTTGCACTTGTGATAGTGTTGAAAAACCACTTTTCGCACTTGTGTTAGTGTTGAAAAACCACTTTCGCACTTGTGTTGGTGCAGGAAACCACTTTTGCACTTGTATTAGTGTGGAAAAAACACTTTTTGCACTTATGATAGTGTTGAAAAACCACTTTTCGCACTTGTGTTAGTGTTGAAAAACCACTTTTCGCACTTGGGTTGGTGCAGGAAACCACTTTTGCACTTGTATTAGTATGGAAAAAACACTTTTCGCACTTGTGTTAGTGTTGAAAAACCACTTTTCGCACTTGTGTTAGTGTTGAAAAACCACTTTTCACACTTGTGTTAGTGTTGAAAAACCACTTTTCGCACTTGTGTTGGTGCAGGAAACCACTTTTGCACTTGTATTAGTGTGGAAAAAACACTTTTTGCACTTGTGATAGTGTTGAAAAACCACTTTTCGCACTTGTGTTAGTGTTGAAAAACCACTTTTCGCACTTGTGTTGGTGCAGGAAACCACTTTTGCACTTGTATTAGTGTGGAAAAACACTTTTTGCACTTGTGATAGTGTTGAAAAACCACTTTTCGCACTTGTGTTAATGTTGAAAAACCACTTTTCGCACTTGTGTTGGTGCAGGGAACCACTTTTGCACTTGTATTAGTGTGGAAAAAACACTTTTCGCACTTGTGTTAGTGTTGAAAAACCACTTTTTCGCACTTGTGTTAGTGTTGAAAAACCACTTTTCGCACTTGTGTTGGTGCAGGAAACCACTTTTGCACTTGTATTAGTGTGGAAAAACCACTTTTCGCACTTGTGTTAGTGTTGAAAAACCACTTTTCGCTCTTGCGTTAGTGTTGAAAAACCACTTTTCACACTTGTGTTGGTGCAGGAAACCACTTTTGCACTTGTATTAGTGTGGAAAAAACACTTTTTGCACTTGTGATAGTGTTGAAAAACCACTTTTCGCACTTGTGTTAGTGTTGAAAAACCACTTTTCGCACTTGTGTTGGTGCAGGAAACCACTTTTGCACTTGTATTAGTGTGGAAAAACCACTTTTTGCACTTGTGTTAGTGTTGAAAAACCACTTTTTGCACTTGTGTTAGTGTTGAAAAACCACTTTTCGCACTTGTGTTGGTGCAGGAAACCACTTTTGCACTTGTATTAGTGTGGAAAAAACACTTTTTGCACTTGTGATAGTGTTGAAAAACCACTTTTCGCACTGGTGTTCGTGTTGAAAAACCACTTTTCGCACTTGTGTTGGTGCAGGAAGCCACTTTTGCACTTGTATTAGTGTGGAAAAACCACTTTTCGCACTTGTGTTAGTGTTGAAAAACCACTTTTCGCACTTGTGTTAGTGTTGAAAAACCACTTTTCGCACTTGTGTTGGTGCAGGAAACCACTTTTGCACTTGTATTAGTGTGGAAAAAACACTTTTTGCACTTGTGATAGTGTTGAAAAACCACTTTTCGCACTTGTGTTAGTGTTGAAAAACCACTTTTCGCACTTGTGTTAGTGTTGAAAAACCACTTTTCGCACTTGGGTTGGTGCAGGAAACCACTTTTGCACTTGTATTAGTATGGAAAAAACACTTTTCGCACTTGTGTTAGTGTTGAAAAACCACTTTTCGCACTTGTGTTAGTGTTGAAAAACCACTTTTCACACTTGTGTTAGTGTTGAAAAACCACTTTTCGCACTTGTGTTGGTGCAGGAAACCACTTTTGCACTTGTATTAGTGTGGAAAAAACACTTTTTGCACTTGTGATAGTGTTGAAAAACCACTTTTCGCACTTGTGTTAGTGTTGAAAAACCACTTTTCGCACTTGTGTTGGTGCAGGAAACCACTTTTGCACTTGTATTAGTGTGGAAAAAACACTTTTTGCACTTGTGATAGTGTTGAAAAACCACTTTTCGCACTTGTGTTAATGTTGAAAAACCACTTTTCGCACTTGTGTTGGTGCAGGGAACCACTTTTGCACTTGTATTAGTGTGGAAAAAACACTTTTCGCACTTGTGTTAGTGTTGAAAAACCACTTTTTCGCACTTGTGTTAGTGTTGAAAAACCACTTTTCGCACTTGTGTTGGTGCAGGAAACCACTTTTGCACTTGTATTAGTGTGGAAAAACCACTTTTCGCACTTGTGTTAGTGTTGAAAAACCACTTTTCGCTCTTGCGTTAGTGTTGAAAAACCACTTTTCACACTTGTGTTGGGGCAGGAAATCACTTTTGCACTTGTATTAGTGTGGAAAAAACACTTTTTGCACTTGTGATAGTGTTGAAAAACCACTTTTCGCACTTGTGTTAGTGTTGAAAAACCACTTTTCGCACTTGTGTTAGTGTTGAAAAACCACTTTTCGCACTTGTGTTGGTGCAGGAAACCACTTTTGCACTTGTATTAGTGCGGAAAAACCACTTTTTGCACTTTTGTTAGTGTTGAAAAACCACTTTTTGCACTTGTGTTAGTGTTGAAAAACCACTTTTCGCACTTGTGTTGGTGCAGGAAACCACTTTTGCACTTGTATTAGTGTGGAAAAAACACTTTTTGCACTTGTGATAGTGTTGAAAAACCACTTTTCGCACTGGTGTTAGTGTTGAAAAAACCACTTTTCGCACTTGTGTTGGTGCAGGAAACCACTTTTGCACTTGTATTAGTGTGGAAAAACCACTTTTCGCACTTGTGTTAGTGTTGAAAAACCACTTTTCGCACTTGTGTTAGTGTTGAAAAACCACTTTTCGCACTTGTGTTAGTGTTGAAAAACCACTTTTCGCACTTGTGTTGGTGCAGGAAACCACTTTTGCACTTGTATTAGTGTGGAAAAACCACTTTTCGCACTTGTGTTAGTGTTGAAAAACCACTTTTTGCACTTGTGTTAGTGTTGAAAAACCACTTTTCGCACTTGTGTTGGTGCAGGAAACCACTTTTGCACTTGTATTAGTGTGGAAAAAACACTTTTTGCACTTGTGATAGTGTTGAAAAACCACTTTTCGCACTTGTGGTAGTGTTGAAAAACCACTTTTCGCACTTAGGTTAGTGTTGAAAACCCACCTTTTGCACTTGTGTTGGTGCAGGAAACCACTTTTGCACTTGTATTAGTGTGGAAAAAACACTTTTCGCACTTGTGTTAGTGATGAAAAACCACTTTTCGCACTTGTGTTAGTGTTGAAAAACCACTTTTCGCACTTGTGTTAGTGTTGAAAAACCACTTTTCGCACTTGTGTTGGTGCAGGAAACTACTTTTGCACTTGTATTAGTGTGGAAAAAACACTTTTTGCACTTGTGATAGTGTTGATAAACCACGTTTCGCACTTGTGTTAGTGTTGAAAAACCACTTTTCGCACTTGTGTTAGTGTTGAAAAACCACTTTTCGCACTTGCGTTGGTGCAGGAAACCACTTTTGCACTTGTATTAGTGTGGAAAAAACACTTTTTGCACTTGTGATAGTGTTGAAAAACCACTTTTCGCACTTGTGTTAGTGTTGAAAAACCACTTTCCGCACTGGTGTTGGTGCAGGAAACCACTTTTGCACTTGTATTAGTGTGGAAAAAACACTTTTTGCACTTTTGATAGTGTTGAAAAACCACTTTTCGCACTTGTGTTAGTGTTGAAAAACCACTTTTCGCAATTGTGTTGGTGCAGGAAACCACTTTTGCACTTGTATTAGTGTGGAAAAAAACACTTTTCGCACTTGTGTTAGTGTTGAAAAACCACTTTTTGCACTTGTGTTAGTGTTAAAAACCACTTTTCGCACTTGTGTTGGTGCAGGAAACCACTTTTGCACTTGTATTTGTGTGGAAAAACCACTTTTCGCACATGTGTTAGTGTTGAAAAACCTCTTTTCGCACTTGTGTTGGTGCAGGAAACCACTTTTGCACTTGTATTAGTGTGGAAAAACCACTTTTCGCACATGTGTTAGTGTTGAAAAACCACTTTTCGCACTTGTGTTAGTGTTGAAAAACCACTTTTCGCACTTGTGTTGGTGCAGGAAACCACTTTTGCACTTGTATTAGTGTGGAAAAACCACTTTTCGCACTTGTGTTAGTGTTGAAAAACCACTTTTCGCACTTGTGTTGGTGCAGGAAACCACTTTTGCACTTGTATTAGTGTGGAAAAACCACTTTTCGCACATGTGTTAGTGTTGAAAAACCACTTTTCGCACTTGTGTTAGTGTTGAAAAACCACTTTTCGCACTTGTGTTAGTGTTGAAAAACCACTTTTCGCACTTGTGTTGGTGCAGGAAACTACTTTTGCACTTGTATTAGTGTGGAAAAAACACTTTTTGCACTTGTGATAGTGTTGATAAACCACGTTTCGCACTTGTGTTAGTGTTGAAAAACCACTTTTCGCACTTGTGTTAGTGTTGAAAAACCACTTTTCGCACTTGCGTTGGTGCAGGAAACCACTTTTGCACTTGTATTAGTGTGGAAAAAACACTTTTTGCACTTGTGATAGTGTTGAAAAACCACTTTTCGCACTTGTGTTAGTGTTGAAAAACCACTTTCCGCACTGGTGTTGGTGCAGGAAACCACTTTTGCACTTGTATTAGCGTGGAAAAAACACTTTTTGCACTTTTGATAGTGTTGAAAAACCACTTTTCGCACTTGTGTTAGTGTTGAAAAACCACTTTTCGCAATTGTGTTGGTGCAGGAAACCACTTTTGCACTTGTATTAGTGTGGAAAAAACACTTTTCGCACTTGTGTTAGTGTTGAAAAACCACTTTTTGCACTTGTGTTAGTGTTAAAAACCACTTTTCGCACTTGTGTTGGTGCAGGAAACCACTTTTGCACTTGTATTTGTGTGGAAAACCACTTTTCGCACATGTGTTAGTGTTGAAAAACCCCTTTTCGCACTTGTGTTGGTGCAGGAAACCACTTTTGCACTTGTATTAGTGTGGAAAAACCACTTTTCGCACATGTGTTAGTGTTGAAAAACCACTTTTCGCACTTGTGTTAGTGTTGAAAAACCACTTTTCGCACTTGTGTTGGTGCAGGAAACCACTTTTGCACTTGTATTAGTGTGGAAAAACCACTTTTCGCACTTGTGTTAGTGTTGAAAAACCACTTTTCGCACTTGTGTTGGTGCAGGAAACCACTTTTGCACTTGTATTAGTGTGGAAAAACCACTTTTCGCACATGTGTTAGTGTTGAAAAACCACTTTTCGCACTTGTGTTAGTGTTGAAAAACCACTTTTCGCACTTGTGTTGGTGCAGGAAACCACTTTTGCACTTGTATTAGTGTGGAAAAAACACTTTTTGCACTTGTGATAGTGTTGAAAAACCACTTTTCGCACTTGTGTTAGTGTTGAAAAACCACTTTTCGCACTTGTGTTAGTGTTGAAAAACCACTTTTCGCACTTGGGTTGGTGCAGGAAACCACTTTTGCACTTGTATTAGTATGGAAAAAACACTTTTCGCACTTGTGTTAGTGTTGAAAAACCACTTTTCGCACTTGTGTTAGTGTTGAAAAACCACTTTTCACACTTGTGTTAGTGTTGAAAAACCACTTTTCGCACTTGTGTTGGTGCAGGAAACCACTTTTGCACTTGTACTAGTGTGGAAAAAACACTTTTTGCACTTGTGATAGTGTTGAAAAACCACTTTTCGCACTTGTGTTAGTGTTGAAAAACCGCTTTCGCACTTGTGTTGGTGCAGGAAACCACTTTTGCACTTGTATTAGTGTGGAAAAAACACTTTTTGCACTTATGATAGTGTTGAAAAACCACTTTTCGCACTTGTGTTAGTGTTGAAAAACCACTTTTCGCACTTGGGTTGGTGCAGGAAACCACTTTTGCACTTGTATTAGTATGGAAAAAACACTTTTCGCACTTGTGTTAGTGTTGAAAAACCACTTTTCGCACTTGTGTTAGTGTTGAAAAACCACTTTTCACACTTGTGTTAGTGTTGAAAAACCACTTTTCGCACTTGTGTTGGTGCAGGAAACCACTTTTGCACTTGTATTAGTGTGGAAAAAACACTTTTTGCACTTGTGATAGTGTTGAAAAACCACTTTTCGCACTTGTGTTAGTGTTGAAAAACCACTTTTCGCACTTGTGTTGGTGCAGGAAACCACTTTTGCACTTGTATTAGTGTGGAAAAACACTTTTTGCACTTGTGATAGTGTTGAAAAACCACTTTTCGCACTTGTGTTAATGTTGAAAAACCACTTTTCGCACTTGTGTTGGTGCAGGGAACCACTTTTGCACTTGTATTAGTGTGGAAAAAACACTTTTCGCACTTGTGTTAGTGTTGAAAAACCACTTTTTCGCACTTGTGTTAGTGTTGAAAAACCACTTTTCGCACTTGTGTTGGTGCAGGAAACCACTTTTGCACTTGTATTAGTGTGGAAAAACCACTTTTCGCACTTGTGTTAGTGTTGAAAAACCACTTTTCGCTCTTGTGTTAGTGTTGAAAAACCACTTTTCACACTTGTGTTGGTGCAGGAAACCACTTTTGCACTTGTATTAGTGTGGAAAAAACACTTTTTGCACTTGTGATAGTGTTGAAAAACCACTTTTCGCACTTGTGTTAGTGTTGAAAAACCACTTTTCGCACTTGTGTTGGTGCAGGAAACCACTTTTGCACTTGTATTAGTGTGGAAAAACCACTTTTTGCACTTGTGTTAGTGTTGAAAAACCACTTTTTGCACTTGTGTTAGTGTTGAAAAACCACTTTTCGCACTTGTGTTGGTGCAGGAAACCACTTTTGCACTTGTATTAGTGTGGAAAAAACACTTTTTGCACTTGTGATAGTGTTGAAAAACCACTTTTCGCACTGGTGTTCGTGTTGAAAAACCACTTTTCGCACTTGTGTTGGTGCAGGAAACCACTTTTGCACTTGTATTAGTGTGGAAAAAACACTTTTTGCACTTGTGATAGTGTTGAAAAACCACTTTTCGCACTTGTGTTAGTGTTGAAAAACCACTTTTCGCACTTGTGTTAGTGTTGAAAAACCACTTTTCGCACTTGGGTTGGTGCAGGAAACCACTTTTGCACTTGTATTAGTATGGAAAAAACACTTTTCGCACTTGTGTTAGTGTTGAAAAACCACTTTTCGCACTTGTGTTAGTGTTGAAAAACCACTTTTCACACTTGTGTTAGTGTTGAAAAACCACTTTTCGCACTTGTGTTGGTGCAGGAAACCACTTTTGCACTTGTACAAGTGTGGAAAAAACACTTTTTGCACTTGTGATAGTGTTGAAAAACCACTTTTCGCACTTGTGTTAGTGTTGAAAAACCGCTTTCGCACTTGTGTTGGTGCAGGAAACCACTTTTGCACTTGTATTAGTGTGGAAAAAACACTTTTTGCACTTATGATAGTGTTGAAAAACCACTTTTCGCACTTGTGTTAGTGTTGAAAAACCACTTTTCGCACTTGGGTTGGTGCAGGAAACCACTTTTGCACTTGTATTAGTATGGAAAAAACACTTTTCGCACTTGTGTTAGTGTTGAAAAACCACTTTTCGCACTTGTGTTAGTGTTGAAAAACCACTTTTCACACTTGTGTTAGTGTTGAAAAACCACTTTTCGCACTTGTGTTGGTGCAGGAAACCACTTTTGCACTTGTATTAGTGTGGAAAAAACACTTTTTGCACTTGTGATAGTGTTGAAAAACCACTTTTCGCACTTGTGTTAGTGTTGAAAAACCACTTTTCGCACTTGTGTTGGTGCAGGAAACCACTTTTGCACTTGTATTAGTGTGGAAAAACACTTTTTGCACTTGTGATAGTGTTGAAAAACCACTTTTCGCACTTGTGTTAATGTTGAAAAACCACTTTTCGCACTTGTGTTGGTGCAGGGAACCACTTTTGCACTTGTATTAGTGTGGAAAAAACACTTTTCGCACTTGTGTTAGTGTTGAAAAACCACTTTTTCGCACTCGTGTTAGTGTTGAAAAACCACTTTTCGCACTTGTGTTGGTGCAGGAAACCACTTTTGCACTTGTATTAGTGTGGAAAAACCACTTTTCGCACTTGTGTTAGTGTTGAAAAACCACTTTTCGCTCTTGCGTTAGTGTTGAAAAACCACTTTTCACACTTGTGTTGGTGCAGGAAACCACTTTTGCACTTGTATTAGTGTGGAAAAAACACTTTTTGCACTTGTGATAGTGTTGAAAAACCACTTTTCGCACTTGTGTTAGTGTTGAAAAACCACTTTTCGCACTTGTGTTGGTGCAGGAAACCACTTTTGCACTTGTATTAGTGTGGAAAAACCACTTTTTGCACTTGTGTTAGTGTTGAAAAACCACTTTTTGCACTTGTGTTAGTGTTGAAAAACCACTTTTCGCACTTGTGTTGGTGCAGGAAACCACTTTTGCACTTGTATTAGTGTGGAAAAAACACTTTTTGCACTTGTGATAGTGTTGAAAAACCACTTTTCGCACTGGTGTTCGTGTTGAAAAACCACTTTTCGCACTTGTGTTGGTGCAGGAAACCACTTTTGCACTTGTATTAGTGTGGAAAAACCACTTTTCGCACTTGTGTTAGTGTTGAAAAACCACTTTTCGCACTTGTGTTAGTGTTGAAAAACCACTTTTCGCACTTGTGTTGGTGCAGGAAACCACTTTTGCACTTGTATTAGTGTGGAAAAAACACTTTTTGCACTTGTGATAGTGTTGAAAAACCACTTTTCGCACTTGTGTTAGTGTTGAAAAACCACTTTTCGCACTTGTGTTAGTGTTGAAAAACCACTTTTCGCACTTGGGTTGGTGCAGGAAACCACTTTTGCACTTGTATTAGTATGGAAAAAACACTTTTCGCACTTGTGTTAGTGTTGAAAAACCACTTTTCGCACTTGTGTTAGTGTTGAAAAACCACTTTTCACACTTGTGTTAGTGTTGAAAAACCACTTTTCGCACTTGTGTTGGTGCAGGAAACCACTTTTGCACTTGTATTAGTGTTGAAAAAACACTTTTTGCACTTGTGATAGTGTTGAAAAACCACTTTTCGCACTTGTGTTAGTGTTGAAAAACCACTTTTCGCACTTGTGTTGGTGCAGGAAACCACTTTTGCACTTGTATTAGTGTGGAAAAAACACTTTTTGCACTTGTGATAGTGTTGAAAAACCACTTTTCGCACTTGTGTTAGTGTTGAAAAACCACTTTTCGCAATTGTGTTGGTGCAGGAAACCACTTTTGCACTTGTATTAGTGTGGAAAAAACACTTTTCGCACTTGTGTTAGTGTTGAAAAACCACTTTTTGCACTTGTGTTAGTGTTAAAAACCACTTTTCGCACTTGTGTTGGTGCAGGAAACCACTTTTGCACTTGTATTTGTGTGGAAAACCACTTTTCGCACATGTGTTAGTGTTGAAAAACCCCTTTTCGCACTTGTGTTGGTGCAGGAAACCACTTTTGCACTTGTATTAGTGTGGAAAAACCACTTTTCGCACATGTGTTAGTGTTGAAAAACCACTTTTCGCACTTGTGTTAGTGTTGAAAAACCACTTTTCGCACTTGTGTTGGTGCAGGAAACCACTTTTGCACTTGTATTAGTGTGGAAAAACCACTTTTCGCACTTGTGTTAGTGTTGAAAAACCACTTTTCGCACTTGTGTTGGTGCAGGAAACCACTTTTGCACTTGTATTAGTGTGGAAAAACCACTTTTCGCACATGTGTTAGTGTTGAAAAACCACTTTTCGCACTTGTGTTAGTGTTGAAAAACCACTTTTCGCACTTGTGTTGGTGCAGGAAACCACTTTTGCACTTGTATTAGTGTGGAAAAAACACTTTTTGCACTTGTGATAGTGTTGAAAAACCACTTTTCGCACTTGTGTTAGTGTTGAAAAACCACTTTTCGCACTTGTGTTAGTGTTGAAAAACCACTTTTCGCACTTGGGTTGGTGCAGGAAACCACTTTTGCACTTGTATTAGTATGGAAAAAACACTTTTCGCACTTGTGTTAGTGTTGAAAAACCACTTTTCGCACTTGTGTTAGTGTTGAAAAACCACTTTTCACACTTGTGTTAGTGTTGAAAAACCACTTTTCGCACTTGTGTTGGTGCAGGAAACCACTTTTGCACTTGTACTAGTGTGGAAAAAACACTTTTTGCACTTGTGATAGTGTTGAAAAACCACTTTTCGCACTTGTGTTAGTGTTGAAAAACCGCTTTCGCACTTGTGTTGGTGCAGGAAACCACTTTTGCACTTGTATTAGTGTGGAAAAAACACTTTTTGCACTTATGATAGTGTTGAAAAACCACTTTTCGCACTTGTGTTAGTGTTGAAAAACCACTTTTCGCACTTGGGTTGGTGCAGGAAACCACTTTTGCACTTGTATTAGTATGGAAAAAACACTTTTCGCACTTGTGTTAGTGTTGAAAAACCACTTTTCGCACTTGTGTTAGTGTTGAAAAACCACTTTTCACACTTGTGTTAGTGTTGAAAAACCACTTTTCGCACTTGTGTTGGTGCAGGAAACCACTTTTGCACTTGTATTAGTGTGGAAAAAACACTTTTTGCACTTGTGATAGTGTTGAAAAACCACTTTTCGCACTTGTGTTAGTGTTGAAAAACCACTTTTCGCACTTGTGTTGGTGCAGGAAACCACTTTTGCACTTGTATTAGTGTGGAAAAACACTTTTTGCACTTGTGATAGTGTTGAAAAACCACTTTTCGCACTTGTGTTAATGTTGAAAAACCACTTTTCGCACTTGTGTTGGTGCAGGGAACCACTTTTGCACTTGTATTAGTGTGGAAAAAACACTTTTCGCACTTGTGTTAGTGTTGAAAAACCACTTTTTCGCACTTGTGTTAGTGTTGAAAAACCACTTTTCGCACTTGTGTTGGTGCAGGAAACCACTTTTGCACTTGTATTAGTGTGGAAAAACCACTTTTCGCACTTGTGTTAGTGTTGAAAAACCACTTTTCGCTCTTGCGTTAGTGTTGAAAAACCACTTTTCACACTTGTGTTGGTGCAGGAAACCACTTTTGCACTTGTATTAGTGTGGAAAAAACACTTTTTGCACTTGTGATAGTGTTGAAAAACCACTTTTCGCACTTGTGTTAGTGTTGAAAAACCACTTTTCGCACTTGTGTTGGTGCAGGAAACCACTTTTGCACTTGTATTAGTGTGGAAAAACCACTTTTTGCACTTGTGTTAGTGTTGAAAAACCACTTTTTGCACTTGTGTTAGTGTTGAAAAACCACTTTTCGCACTTGTGTTGGTGCAGGAAACCACTTTTGCACTTGTATTAGTGTGGAAAAAACACTTTTTGCACTTGTGATAGTGTTGAAAAACCACTTTTCGCACTGGTGTTCGTGTTGAAAAACCACTTTTCGCACTTGTGTTGGTGCAGGAAACCACTTTTGCACTTGTATTAGTGTGGAAAAAACACTTTTTGCACTTGTGATAGTGTTGAAAAACCACTTTTCGCACTTGTGTTAGTGTTGAAAAACCACTTTTCGCACTTGTGTTAGTGTTGAAAAACCACTTTTCGCACTTGGGTTGGTGCAGGAAACCACTTTTGCACTTGTATTAGTATGGAAAAAACACTTTTCGCACTTGTGTTAGTGTTGAAAAACCACTTTTCGCACTTGTGTTAGTGTTGAAAAACCACTTTTCACACTTGTGTTAGTGTTGAAAAACCACTTTTCGCACTTGTGTTGGTGCAGGAAACCACTTTTGCACTTGTACTAGTGTGGAAAAAACACTTTTTGCACTTGTGATAGTGTTGAAAAACCACTTTTCGCACTTGTGTTAGTGTTGAAAAACCGCTTTCGCACTTGTGTTGGTGCAGGAAACCACTTTTGCACTTGTATTAGTGTGGAAAAAACACTTTTTGCACTTATGATAGTGTTGAAAAACCACTTTTCGCACTTGTGTTAGTGTTGAAAAACCACTTTTCGCACTTGGGTTGGTGCAGGAAACCACTTTTGCACTTGTATTAGTATGGAAAAAACACTTTTCGCACTTGTGTTAGTGTTGAAAAACCACTTTTCGCACTTGTGTTAGTGTTGAAAAACCACTTTTCACACTTGTGTTAGTGTTGAAAAACCACTTTTCGCACTTGTGTTGGTGCAGGAAACCACTTTTGCACTTGTATTAGTGTGGAAAAAACACTTTTTGCACTTGTGATAGTGTTGAAAAACCACTTTTCGCACTTGTGTTAGTGTTGAAAAACCACTTTTCGCACTTGTGTTGGTGCAGGAAACCACTTTTGCACTTGTATTAGTGTGGAAAAACACTTTTTGCACTTGTGATAGTGTTGAAAAACCACTTTTCGCACTTGTGTTAATGTTGAAAAACCACTTTTCGCACTTGTGTTGGTGCAGGGAACCACTTTTGCACTTGTATTAGTGTGGAAAAAACACTTTTCGCACTTGTGTTAGTGTTGAAAAACCACTTTTTCGCACTTGTGTTAGTGTTGAAAAACCACTTTTCGCACTTGTGTTGGTGCAGGAAACCACTTTTGCACTTGTATTAGTGTGGAAAAACCACTTTTCGCACTTGTGTTAGTGTTGAAAAACCACTTTTCGCTCTTGCGTTAGTGTTGAAAAACCACTTTTCACACTTGTGTTGGTGCAGGAAACCACTTTTGCACTTGTATTAGTGTGGAAAAAACACTTTTTGCACTTGTGATAGTGTTGAAAAACCACTTTTCGCACTTGTGTTAGTGTTGAAAAACCACTTTTCGCACTTGTGTTGGTGCAGGAAACCACTTTTGCACTTGTATTAGTGTGGAAAAACCACTTTTTGCACTTGTGTTAGTGTTGAAAAACCACTTTTTGCACTTGTGTTAGTGTTGAAAAACCACTTTTCGCACTTGTGTTGGTGCAGGAAACCACTTTTGCACTTGTATTAGTGTGGAAAAAACACTTTTTGCACTTGTGATAGTGTTGAAAAACCACTTTTCGCACTGGTGTTCGTGTTGAAAAACCACTTTTCGCACTTGTGTTGGTGCAGGAAACCACTTTTGCACTTGTATTAGTGTGGAAAAACCACTTTTCGCACTTGTGTTAGTGTTGAAAAACCACTTTTCGCACTTGTGTTAGTGTTGAAAAACCACTTTTCGCACTTGTGTTGGTGCAGGAAACCACTTTTGCACTTGTATTAGTGTGGAAAAAACACTTTTTGCACTTGTGATAGTGTTGAAAAACCACTTTTCGCACTTGTGTTAGTGTTGAAAAACCACTTTTCGCACTTGTGTTAGTGTTGAAAAACCACTTTTCGCACTTGGGTTGGTGCAGGAAACCACTTTTGCACTTGTATTAGTATGGAAAAAACACTTTTCGCACTTGTGTTAGTGTTGAAAAACCACTTTTCGCACTTGTGTTAGTGTTGAAAAACCACTTTTCACACTTGTGAGTAGTGTAATAATGTTGCTTCTGGGACACCTCCGTTTAACATGGGAAATCCCTATCTAATGTCATTTACCCCCATGTCTTTTTCAAAAATCATAAACACCTCTATTTCTCCCACCCTCATCTTTATGAACCTTTTGTCTGTAGTACCTATCCTTAATGTTGTTCATTAGACCACTCAAACACTACAAATATTTGTTTTCTCTTATAGACCTATCATCCTTCTTCTACATATCATCTGGCAGATTAATCTTTGACCCACTCAAACATTGACCCATTCACTTCCATATTAATTCTTTCCCTCCCTCATTGCCCCTAAACACCTATATTTCTCTCACCCTGTTCTTTACGAACCTTCTAACCTTTTGACATGTTATCCTTATTCATTAGACCACTTAAACACCTGTGATCCTTCTGACCTCATGGACCTTTTAACCTTTTACTCTTAATATCATCTGGTGAATATAACCCACTCAAACAACGACCCTACAAATATTTGTTTATGCGTGGGAAATAATTTAATTCTCCTACAACTCTCTTCACCATCTAATATATTAACAAAAAATATGTTTGAGTTTGGTTCTTTATTAAGATATTTTAACTGAGCTAAGATAAAATGGTAAACCTCCCTCAATGTTCTTGCTTGAGCGCCTCCAGTGCCACATACCATTTTTAAATTAAAGTATATATTTTCCTGACAACCATCAAAGTTTTCCGTCCACTCAAAAATATTTCCATCTTTTTTACCCAATTCACCGGTATTTAAATTAATTCTCTTATTTGTTTTGTGAACTTTTTTACCAGTTGCCTTTTCAATTATACCTATTTGATATTTTTCACATTCATTATGTTTTCCATTTATATACCAAGGTTGATTACACCTCCACTCTTTAGTCTGGTTGATACTTGGTTCTATCATTTATATAATAGTAAAAAAGGCGGCGGTAGCCCGTTAAAATCCCCAACCCCCCCCCTTTTTAACTTATCACTTATATATATCTTATCACTTATATATATCTTATCACTTATGTATATCTTATCACTTATATATATCTTATCACTTATATATATATCTTATCACTTATATACTTATATAACCATAAGGGAGACTATCAATTCCATTTTCTAAAATAAACCTCTTATCATCAAAAGCCCCCAATGCTTTCTTATTTATCTCTTCTGAATATAATTGATGTTTATAACTTCTTATTCCATTAATCTTTCTAAACTCTTCTTTCTTTGTTGTTAAACAGTTATAATAATCCTTAAAGTTTATTGTTTCTTTAATAACATTTTTCTTTACACCTTTTAACTTCTTATCAGTCTTTTCAACGTTATTCACAATGTATTTATAAGCATAAGCCTTTGACCTCAATCCCACAAATTCACTCATAACATTTCCTCCTAATTCATCCTTGAACTTTCCAATCACCTTTTTATTTTTAGAAGAGAACAACTCACTCTCTGGACTGTAATTACTCGTGTCATAGATATTAATGTCTCTTTTCATGTCTGAATAAACATCGTTGGTATTAATTTTCAAAATAAAACTATCTGTATCCATATAAAGTAGATTAACATCATTTTGATATTTCTTCCTCAAGTTATTATAAAAGTAATCATACATTAATGACTTTGATAAATCAAGAATTGTTGTTCCAATATAAATAGGTTTGTTCATTTCAATACTCTCTTTAATCAAATGGATCGCACAAAAGTTCTCAGTAAAGACCTCAGCTCGAGTAAAACTCGGTCTATTAATTAATTTTGATGCTTGTTCCCAAGATGTTGATAGTCTGATATTTTGTCTTTTCCTCACATTCTCCATAGTCTTACCAAAGACCGCATTATTCATCAATTTATAAAAGTCTTTCTCAAAATCTGTTTTTGACTCTGTTCTTCTTTGTGTATTAAAATCAATGTACCCCTTTAACCAATGACTTTGATTGAACTTTAGAACCCTATGGATCTTCTCTACTCTTAGACCTTTTGATAAATATTGTCGCAAATTTCTTTGGTGTAGAACATAATTTTTCTTGTTATATAATGTAGTAAGTAATTTTTCTGTTGATTCACCTATATCAAACGATCGTTGATAATCACTCAACCATTCTTTCTTTGGACTTTCTTTCTCACAAGCAAATGGGAGATCTTTGTGTAGGTTATGGAGTTCCTCTGGATATTTTAAATCAATTTCAAAATAATAACCAACTTTTTCTTCATCCAATTCTTTTTGTGTAGAGATACATACATCTTGTAAAACGTTTTTGTAGTCTTTTTCCTTTACCCATCTAAGTTTTCCATAAGGAAGAGCCTGAGACATTGCCCAGCCATACAGGTTGTTCGCGTCATAGTACATCAAGTAAGAACTCTCTTTCGTTGGATCATAATTTGGAAGATATTTGTTATTTGCTTTTGCGTATCTACTCGAGCAGACTTGTGAAATTCCACCTCTTTTTGCCTTTTCAATCATCAAAAGCATATCAACATCGATTATCAAATCCAAATCTTGTTTTGTCATTTTCAACATCGCACTCCAGGCCAATCCAGGTGCTGTGTAGTAGTGAGCAGGATCCAATCCATATCCAGTGCGACAAACAGATCTAAAGGCTTCAAATACATCGGCCAATAAAAGCACATCAGTTTTGAGATACAAATCGTGATACTCGCCAAGATTCTTGATGTTATATTTTTCCCAAACATTTTGTGCGTGTACATAATCTTTATCAGATATATGACTATTATTTAATTTGTTATAGAAATTTTCTTTTGAAGGAAGTTGTGTTTCATTGAATCTCTCAAATGAGTCCATATAATCATAGGGGTAAATTCCCTTTTGTGTTAGAAAATCTTTATCTAAAAAATACTCTGAAAGACATGGAAACTCTTTTAGATTTTGAACCAAGTTAACCAATGGACTTGCCATGAATTTAAATGTATCAAGAAATCTGATATGAGTAATAGGAGATGTGTGAATTGTTTTTGTGAATGAAATGTATTTCTGATCCGTGTTTGGAATTGCTGAGATACTTCCAGAAGTCTTTGAGAGTTCCTTGATAAATAGATGTGTATCATAATGAGCGTTGTTATGAAGAAAGACAGGAATGAAAGAGGGGAGTTGATAATTAATATTACAACTTTGATGAGCCGGACCTCTATATTTACCAGTGAGATGACAATGGTCTCTAACCTTTAGACCTTTACCAATTTTCTCCTCACAAATATGACAGACATTGTTTTTTATAAATTCCCTTTTTTCTTTACTTGTTAAGGACATTGGTTTATTGGTTTCTCTCATTATCTTGGTTAATCGAACACAGTCTTTTTCTAGTCGTTTCACAAACTCCTCTGGGGTATTTGAGCCTCTATACATCTCTAACTTGTTATATTTATCACCAACGGATGATTTGATATAATAACAAAAACCACAAGGAGTATGTTTTTGATATTTATTTGTGTATGATTCTTTTGGATCTTGAGAAGCAGTATCAATTTTTTCTAAAATACTTTCAAAATCAGCATATATAACAAATGGATGTTTGATCTTTTTATTTTCATCTTTGAATGTGATCTTTGAGCCTTCTTTAGGCATATTGATTACCGTTGATTTATGTTCGCCACAATAATTTGAATGTTTATCTAATCTTTCTTGTGAATTGAAGAAGTTAAGACAACGCAAACAAATATATATTTTATTTGTTCTCTTACAGACTTGTGGTTTTATTAATTTAGCAATATCTTTGATGTATGTATAATGTGAATTTTCGTCTGAATTAAAATATAGAAGATTAATATGAGTTTGTTTACAATTGTCAGAAAGCTTTAAAACCTGAATGTTGTTTGTTTCTGTTAGACCATAAACATTAACTGATAAATTATTCATCTTTTCAAATTTAGGAATATCATTTAAAGTCATCGGAAACTTTAGATCTTTCGTATTTAATGTATTCTCATATTTTTTATAATGAGATACTCTTTCATCATGAAAATGTGGAGGATGTAAGTGTGCTAAAATAGACCAGAGAAAACATTTATTGTCTTTATTTTTGATATTGATAACTGCTTTTCTATTTTTGATAACACTGGGTAAATCAATGTAAGAAGAAGCTTTTAGAGGATCTGATTTAAGAATATGAATGTCTATGTAAATAATTTTTCCTATATTGAATCCACTTCCTACGATTGAATTATCCACATCTTGCTCTTGTTTAATAAGTTCATCATAGACTCCTGATGTTTTAAAATCTTGATATGAAGATATAAAGTGTGGCTCAGTTCTCATGTATGGTGCATCTATAACTCCTTCATCCTTTGTCATTTCTAATTTTACTCCCATATAAAATTTAAGTGGTTTCATTTCCTTTAGTGTTTTTTCAATCAACGTTTGAACAGCAGGTTTAACTATTTCTACAGCATCAACTATAGACTCTGGTTCAGGAGGTTTGAAGTTAAAGACTCTTATTTTAATATGTCCTTTGAATGCTCCATCAGAGTTTTTAGTTGTGATAAAATTTGATAAATGTAGATTTGTTTTAAGATGTATTTTGAAGCCTTTCTTGAGGATATTTTTATTACATGTAGAACAGTGTTTTGTTTCAGGTGGAAGAGGGGAAAGTTTGTTTAAAATGTTGTATGTATGTTTTGCGGTGAGAATATGTTGTTTATAATATTTTACTTCCTTCTCGCAAGTATCACAATAAACCATATTTATAGCGTGAGAAAACGTGGTGTTTTATATATATCACTGTGCTTAAAATAAAACACTTTTGAGCTTTACAGCTCCGTTTTATATATATCGCTGTGCTTAAACTAAAACACTTTTTCACTCAGAATCATCTAAGTCATAACTATCACATGAATACTCAGAATCATACTCAGAGTCATCAATAAAGCTACTCTCATAACTATCATTTGAGCACAAACTATTAGTATCATAACTATCATCTGTGTTCAATGAAATACTATCATCACCATCGTCCAAGTTCAATGAAATACTATCATCACTATCGTCCGAGTTCAATGAAATAGTAAAATCTTCACTGCTGTATTGACTCATATTTAATTAGCAAGAAAAATATTCCCATCAATATCTATATACTTTCTTTCATTAACAGATTCAATCTCTACAATTTTTATATCAAAAGTTATCTTTAAATAATCTCTAACTATCATAGAACGAAATGACATTTCACCAGAAATATTAACATCATTCATTTTACTTAGATCTACACCCTTTGGATTATTAAAGAAAATACAAATGTCTCCTCTAGAATTATTAATGGTCTTATCATTCTTTTTCAAAGTATCGTGGTCAATCACTTTTTCAAGCTTTGAATAAATTGCCAGGAGTAGAGGAGAAACTTTTGTTAGATTTACTTTAATGGATGTCTTTCCAGGTATAGTTAGAGCTCTTCCTTTAAATGAAATAGAGGGGC
Source organism: Myxine glutinosa (assembly GCF_964187855.1). Classification (NCBI taxonomy): domain Eukaryota; kingdom Metazoa; phylum Chordata; class Myxini; order Myxiniformes; family Myxinidae; genus Myxine; species Myxine glutinosa. The sequence goes on from NW_027616967.1 coordinate 160,075, forward strand.
TCATGTTATTTTCCATAACTGGTTTTACCCAAAAATTTCCATATTTATCTTTGTTCAATTTAACATCTTTGACATATTTTTCTATATCTTCCACCGAAGTAGAGATTGATTGAAATTTGTCTTTTGTGCTTTGAAACATTGTATTTATTAATGAATAAACTTGCGTTTAGTTTAAGTAAAAATTTACTATATAAATATGATAAGTTCTGAAGGATATTTAGAATTTCCAGACTCTCCATATGATAAATTAGAGAATTGTCCGGCTTGTGATAGAATAGGGCTTAATAATGAGGGTTCATATAAACAATGTTTATTCTGTGATTATATTCTAATTAATGATAATAAGAAATATAAAAAAACATATAACTCTTTTAAATTAGAACCAAAAATGAATTACTTTACAAGATTAATAAGAGAGATGAATGTTAAGCATTATGGTGATAATACACCATTTCTTACAAGGAAAGAGACTCTTTGTATTGAGGAAATGTATAAGGGTTTAATGATATTTATTATTCAAAATAATTTTAATGGAAATGTTAATACAAGATACTATATAAATAAAATAATGAATTATTTTGAAATTAAACCCGAACTCAGGATAAAATATAGAGTTTCTAAAATAGCTCAAAAAAAGTTAGATGACTTGTTTTCCAAATATATAAATGAATGATTTTTTACCCGTTTGGGAAAATAAGATAAAGTTTAATAACCATAAAAACATTCCAAATTCATTGAGATGTCTAATAGTTGGTTCAAGCGGATGTGGGAAAACCTGTTTACTTTTAAAGATGCTCCTTGGTCCTAATTTTTTAGATTATGATAATTTAATAATTTTTACAAAGTCAAGTTTTCAACCCGAGTATCAACTACTCTCACAGGGTTTTAATGCAGGTCTTAAAAAGGAAGACATTATCGGTTTATTTAAACTTCAAAACAAACTAAATGATTATAACATTGAGGATATAATACAACTATTTTGTGATACACAGAAATCAAAATCGAAACCCATAACTTGTATTCTCAGTGATAATACGGATGATATACCTTCACCTCAAGATTTAGATAAATCAAAAAAGAACCTCGTCATCTTTGATGATTGTGTTAATGAGAGAAACCAAACAGTAATGGATAGCTACTATACAAGAGGGAGACATTCTTCTTGTAATTGTATATATCTTAGTCAATCATATTTTCAACTCCCTCGACGCTCAATAAGAAACAATGCCAATACTTTTATTTTATTTAAGTTAAATTCAATAGATGTAAATAATTTTTGGAGAGATAATTGCTCTACGTTATGTAGTAAAAAAGAATTTGAAAATTATATGAAACACACGATTGGAAAATATAAATATATTGTTGTGAAACAAGATGAGATACTAAATGATATTTTTCAATAAATAAATACAGAAAATGAATACCGAAGAAAGAGAAAGAAAGTTTAAGGAACATCAACAATTAGTTTCAAAAGTTGTTAAACAACAGGAAGAGATAAAGAAGAAACGGAGACAGAAACTAACTGGTGAAGAAGCCTTTGAAAGAAAACAAGAGAAATTCTTTTAACCACTTTTGAAAACTCAACACTCACCTACAGTTCCCACGGTAGAATTTACTCCGAAAAAACTTCAAATGCTCAAAGATTTTAGTCAGATAACAAAACAAGAACTTGGTGAATTAGAATATGATGACGAGGGATTATTTCGGAAACTTGAGGAGGTAAATCAACCCCCTAATTATGTTGTGGAAGCTCTTCAAAACAATGAATATTCGGCGGGTTCAAAAACCAGAGCAGGTCTCATTCCAACAGAAGAACCAGCAGTGTTTCATCTTGTGGAAGAAAAGGTATTGATATTTAATGATGAATTGATGTTCTTGAGTTCTACTCAACCAAATGTTAAATTAACTCCAAGATTAATGTTTCTTCTAACAAACCCCGGATTCAGCGGTTCAAAATATTTTGAGGAACCACTTGATATGGAAAGAGAGGAAGATAGGGTATATATTGAGTTGTTAAATGCACTTGATTATGGAGTTTCTGTTGCTGGTAAAAGTAAGAAGAATGAGAAGGAGAAACATATTATTGATGCTTTAAGTAAACTTGGTTCAGGTGTTAGTTTTCTTCCAAATGACCCATCACAATTAGTTAATAGGCTATTATTGTTGTTAGGTAGTAAGAAGGCTGGAAACAACAATTGTTTTAATGAATCCTCAGCCATTTTAGATCAGTTGATGAATATGAAAATAATTAATAAATGTCAATACAAAGATATTTTATTAGATATTAAATAAGATGAGAAGCACAATTCTTAGTTTTAATTTCACAACGAGCGATTACACAGCTTCATTCCCTTACCCACTACAACTTGACCCCCTTACCTCATATGAGGCATCTTTATTGTCAATGGAAACTTATAATACCTTGTTTAATATCACAGAGAAAAACAACAAGTTTAGTTATAATCCAGGAAGTGGATATAAAACTATAACCGTTTCACCTGGAGCTTACGAGATTTCTCAAATATCTTCAGAAGTCTCTCGCCTTATGAAAGAAAAAGGTGATGAACCAAAAAATATTGTAATAGATATTCAAAAACACACTTCAAAATCAACTATTAAACTTAAAAATAATTATAAAGTTGATTTCACGATTGAAAATTCGTTTAGAGAGCTATTGGGTTTCTCTTCAAAAAAGATTGAAAATAACGGGACGTTTTACAGTGATAATGTTATCCAAATATCCTCCGGTATAAATTCAGTATTAATTCATTGTGATTTGATTGATGGTGCTTATAACGATGGAATAAGAACAAATACAATATTTTCATTCAGTGCATACTCAACCCCGATTGGTTATAAATTTAATATGGAACCAAAAAATCTTGTCTATTTACCTGTGTCAGGAAAAACCATATACAAAGTAAATTTTAGGATAACCGACCAAGATAATCGTATGATATCCTTTAATGATGAAATTATATCCATCAGAATTCACCTATGTGAAGTTTTTCAATAAATAAATAATGGTTATTGTGAGAAAACACGAGTTGGGAAAATATAAAATAATTACAGGGGAGGGCATGTTCCTTTCACCAGACTATACAAGGTATGTGGGTAGAGGATACTATAAACCTAAGAGACAACGAGGTGTAGGTCATCAATTTCGAAATAAAGGAGATGGGATAATTGATACTCTAATGGGTATTGGTTCAACCATCCTTAAACATAAAGACCTAATTGGTTCAACTGCTTCTGCCGTGGGCTCCGTTGCGGGTGCTATAAAGAGTATAAAAGATGCTCAAAAGGAGTCTCATAAATTACAAGCAATCAAAGAAATAAAAAAAGGTAAAACTCAACTATCTTCACAAGAACGACAAAAAATCATTAAAATACTTGGGTCAGGGTTTCAACAATTTTAATGCTATATAAATACAAGTATGGAAGCGATTGATAGTATCTATGATTTGGATGATACGATTATCATTTCAAACTCCACTAAAAAGGAAGACTATTTTAAGGTAAATGCTATAACAGGAACAGACTGGAATTCAAACGGAACAAAAAGTTTTGAAATAAATAATCAACAAACTTACTTGAATATAGCTGATAGTTTCTTGCTGTGTAAATTTAAATTCACTAAGGCTGCGAATAATACTAATGCTACACTCGTAAATGATTTCTTCTGGAAAATGTTTGACAGTGTCCGCCTGTATATTGGAACACAAGAGGTTGAAGCGGTTGATTATGTCTCTGCTACATCTGAAATGATGAAATTTACACTATATTCGTTTAGTGATAGAATGGGTAAGGGAGCTGTTGAGGGTTTTATTCCTGATATGTCAACGGGTACAAACGCAGACCCTGGTTATAGTCAAAGGAAGTCAATGTATAATGATGACGCAAAAGCTGAGAATAGTTTTACCGTAGCAGTACCTCTGAAAGGTATATTTGGATTTTGTGATTATGATAAAGTTTTGTATGGGCTTAAAATTAGATTTCAACTACAAAGGAATGATAATGTAAATAGATTGCTTTTTGGGGATGAAAATGCTTTTGGAGAAAATAATAAATTTGTTATTAATGATTTGTGTTGGTATATCAGTGAATATACTCCTAATCTTAAAACGGAAGAGATGTTAAATAGAAGACTTAACTCAAAGAAACCGCTAAATGTATCATACCTTAAAAGAAGATGTCAACACGTTAAACTGGAACACACTACCTACACTTGGAATTTGGGTGTTCTTCAAGGAAAGCCACGATACCTCTGGCTCATTTTTTAAAAACCAGATGGAGAGGACGGTACTAATAAGAATAATGCGCTGAGTGATAATGCTAAGGTGAAACAACTTCGGGTTTCTCTTGATGGCACATTTTATCCGCGAGATAGATTGGAAATTGATTGGGAAAAAAATGATTATGCGGAAGCCTACAAGTCCTACCAAAAGGTGTGTGAAAGTAATGGTAATAATGATCCTATTTTGGATATGGTTGCGTTTCAAAAACTTTATACAATCTACGCAATTGACCTGAGTTCTCAAAAGGAAACTATAAAGTCTAATCGAGTGGATACTTCTCTATACATTGAAAGAGGGGAGAGTGAAGAGGTTAATGCATATTGTTTGCTTTTGGAGGAAACAGAATTACAGATTAATACAGATAATGGTGTTATGATTAATATCACATAGGTTTTTTCTCATAAATAAATGGTTGGGGTATATGTTAATCAAATCAATCTTAATAAATTAACATCTTGTATTCAAAATCAAAAGCCTTGTATTATTAATGTTAATACAATTCAAAGAAAAGGAGCTGTAAGAATTGATGTTTTACTCACACACACACAAGTAAAAACACTAAATGATGTTGGATCACTTAAAATTAAAATGACGAAACCTATGTTAAAGAAATATTCAATAGACGAGT